>NC_049170.1:114831544-115131544 GCF_009769625.2 Cygnus olor
TTGCTGCCTTCAAATCTAAAAAAAGAATGAATCAAATGCCAAATATTCTAGACCTCCCTTTTACCCTTAAAAAAAAAAAAAATTAAATTGTACTGCATTTTCTCATGTCTATCTTTTGATTTTTTTGATAAACTTTTCCACATCATTCAGAGGGAAAAAAAGTCTTTTTTTTTTTTTTTTCAGCAAAGTCACATAACAAAGAAAATACAATAGTAAAAATCTGAAAAGCAGGCAAAGGACTATTATCACTATTTCACAGAAAGAAAGATCAGAGCAGGATTAAAAAGTATACAAATATTCCAAAACCAGAAAAACCATAAGTTAGTTCATTTGTTCTTCTTTATTATTATTATTATTATTGTTATTATTATTATTATTTTATTTTATTTTTAAGTTTAAATAAGTGCTATCTGCTGACAAATTAGGTTGTTTTCAACACAGATACAAACACATTTATTTATTTATTTTAAAAGGTGGTGGGTTTGGTTTTGGTTTTTCCAAATAAATTGAAACAAATTCTCAAAACGCATGTAACATGATTATCTGTTGATCTATTTCTGGATTTAATTATTCCACATTGTGTCTGAGTTACTTAAAAGTAAAGTTACTAACATTGAAAATTAACCCCCTACTTCTCCCATGTTTGTTATATTTCTCTTCAAGAGAAGACCTTTTTCCCTGGAAAAATATGCTGTGAGATTGGGTTTGACAAGGATGGGTTTACTTATACTGCAAAGAGTACAGAGGTAATTTGTTAATTCAAAAGTGAATAAACTTTTGGTGAAAAACTCTGAACATGTTCACTGGCAAATTATTTCAGGGGAAATATTTAAAGTGTTGCCTTGGGACTAGAAATGGAGCAAAACAATGATCCAGGTAACTGCAACATTTTTGTGGACTTTGATTGTTAAATGAAGTTTATGAAAGGTAGTTAGGGAACAATGCTTAACCTAAGCCCTAGCACTTCTGAAAAGTATAACCAAATGGGTATAATAGAGGACTGCATAAAGACGAATTGGCACATAAACTTTGATAGCCAAGTTAATGAACAGACACTGGTTATTATATGAAAGTAGAAGATACAATTAATGTTCCAATGGCACAGAACAATTCTAGCAATTAAGGAAATCCCTCTGTGTTTTTTAGGCATAGTGTCGAATGTGCTAATGTGTTTTTGTCTAGAAAGTTTATCTGTGATTCTGCTTGTGTGTTGTCCATAACTTTGTTACTGGGCACTGAAAAACTTCTGATTTAAACAACCTGTGTTCCCCAGGTTTATAATTTTGTGTGTTGCTTATATGGATGGTGAAGAATTTGTCCAGAGCCAAAAATCCAGTAAATTCTTCCATATTCAAGCTCCACAAAATTGCTCCAAACAATAGTGTGGATAAATATGTGAATAGTTCATAAGATTTCTGAGGTCAACAGACCTGTTTCTCACTCAGTTAAACCAGGTTATCTCTGTAAAGAAAAGATAGGACTAGTATTTCCCAAACAAAAAGATCAGCTAACTTTTCTCTAGTCATCTATGAAAACTCTGAAAAGACCATTTCTTAATCACGTTGAGTTTAATTTTGTTACCCTTTCTGGAAATTAATACAGAACAAAAATCATTTTGTCTACTAAGATTGTTATTCATAAGGGACCTTGTCAGCTAGGATTTCAAAATATTTTGACAAAGTTATTGTACATAATAAATGACAATGCACTGGTTACATAACTGGAATAATAGGAAAATTAGGTTTTGTTCAATATGTTTGCTTGAATATATTTTCAGAACTACTGAAATAGGCATAAAATTAGGCTCTGCTAAAAGATGTATTCCTATTCTTTTCTTAGGGCCTTCCTCATTTCCAAATTTAAATCAACAAAAGAAACTACAGAGGAGCAATAAATACTTCCCCCACGTGTAGTGGATATATATAACATCTGCAGCAAA
This sequence comes from Cygnus olor, assembly GCF_009769625.2. Lineage (NCBI taxonomy): Eukaryota > Metazoa > Chordata > Aves > Anseriformes > Anatidae > Cygnus > Cygnus olor. The sequence continues at coordinate 114,833,484 of NC_049170.1, forward strand.
GTCCCTTTCAGCTGACTTTGGAAAGGGAATAAGGTTCTGCTACCCTGCTTGTGCAAAACTGTGTTTCACTTAGGTTTATAACCACTGAGCAATTGAGCCACAGGCACAGAGAAGTGGAAGTATTGCACAAGTTGACTGCTATACGAACAAGCATATGATCATGTATTATGAAGAAGAAAATCAAGTCAAGTCAAAGACTATTCAACCGTAACCTTGAAATAAAAAAAGGAAATAAATGGGGTGGTTTTTTTGTTTGTTTGTTTGGTTGGTTGGTTGTTGTTGTTGCTGTCTTTGCCTGACAAAGGCTATATCCTATATTTTAAAAGAGTCACATATCACAAGCTCTTAGTAGTGATGATATATGCACATCTGTTTAAAGGGAATTTGAAATTTCAGTGTCTCCTGAGCATACCATTCTTATGAGCAGCCATTCAGCTCATTTCAGAGGAACAGCATATCTTCTAGCAATCAACTCGCAATATTAGTGTACAGGAGAAAAGATGAACCTCAACTACAAATACCCAACTGAAACATGAGCCACTCCTCACTTTTGGAGGATAGCAGTAGTTCACTGTCAGAGACAATTTTTAACAAAATTCAGTTCCAGCTAAAGAAGCTTTCTAATTATCTGTATTTTTCTTCATCTTTCAAGGTTTATACAACCCCTTACCATCTCAACACTGCTCCAGCAATTAAATCAGCCCAGTACACTTATTTTAAAGCAGACAAGAGAAGCAGGCAAGAAAGAACCACTTTCAAGAAAAAGTGGTATTTTTTTTACAAATGTCCCTTTTCTCCATTCATCTGCTTCTTCTTTGTTCTCATCAGCCTCACCCTTTTCAACTTTTTATTTTTGTTAAGAAGGAAAGGAGTGGCTTATGCTATTTTTACAAGCACTGATTCACAGCCTTTTATGCTTCCCTATTCCTGTAAGGCTGAGATGAGTGCTGAGTTGCTAGTTGACTGCAACATCTGTCATACACCACAACACAATCAGAGCATCACCTGAAATTACCTTAGGAATTTGACAAAACAAACAAAAGATATTTAGTTGCAATGTTTCCTTTTCATAAGTTAGATTTATGATTCAGAATTTATTTTAAATAAGTATTAAGTAAATTCTTTCCTTCCAGGTTCAGGGATATTATAATATATGACTGAAGGGTCTCTCAATCACCTGCATGAAGGAGATCATATCAGTTAGTTTTGTCAATAACCTCTACCATTGTGAAAATAGTAGAAGAAGGAGAGACAGAAAGAAGCACTGAAGCAGAAGCTATTTCTTAGTCTGCAGTATTCATTAATATTTTGATTCATTTTTGTTCTCAGCCAGTCAAGTAGAATACATTTTATTTTTATATAGCTTCTTACTGCACAAATTTCTCTCTGTCTCTCTAAATTTCATTTACATTTAATTTATAACCTGTGGGCCAGGCTTTTTCTTTCACATTCATCTTGTGCTGGGGAGCTCCATTAATTTCTGTGAAATTACTCCCAATTTCAAATGAAAGAAGTATGCGTCCTCCTTTCATTCCCTCTCCATTAGAGCAGAGAGTGGGCAGCAGCTGTGCAGCTGCTCATGTTTTGTGGGCTCTTAGGGAAACACCTTCTAATTCTGTCTGACATAGTGAGATAGTTGTGAGATAACAGCAATATTGTTACTCAGTTTAAATAGGAATCACAACACTATTAAAAATATACATCTTTGCAAGGTATAGTTTGTTTTAGTAACTGTAGACTCCTCTTTGTCAGGGAAGGCAGGAGCATCACATGAAGAACAGTTCAGCCCACTTACCAGAGCAGAGAGATCTAGCTTTCTCTCTCTTGCATCCATAGTACACAAGAGAATCAATACTCCTCAGTTTGAGTTCACTCATTTGATCCCCATCCCCAGTAAAAGGCAGTACAAAAGCTAATTCACTACTAGAAGCCAACCAGCTCCCATGTTTGTCTTCAGGTAGTTGGCTTACTGATCTTGATTACATCTGAGTGTTGCAATTTTGCACAAGGATTGCTTTTAATCATTATACTGGAATACAACATGTTCATTCTCAGTCATTCTGGACCCCACTATTTTTCAATAAAACCAATCTGACTTAAAAATCAGATATGGAGAACTGAACTCTATTCGTAGGGATTGACGTGTTCTCCATTTGTATTTCAGTTAAGAAATGCCGCAGCATTATACTTGCAAGAGAACAAAATCCTGTAATATCTGTGAAATTTTTCAGATGGCTCCCACCTGAGTTAAGAAGATGGGAAGTCATGATTTAAAACAACTGCATCTAGGCAGTTTGCCTGCCTATCAGGCAGAATAGGTTTGCAGTACTGCAGTGGTAAAGAACCGATCTCGATTTCAAAAAGATGTTCTCGATTTCAAAAGATGAACAATATGTAAATGCTTTTAATATATATGATAAGCACAGCATATTAGCAATCTTTTACTATAGCATAAAGTTCTTGTAATAAGCGTGTTCCATAGCCAGTGAATAAAAATGGTCCGGGCCATTAATTTCTTTTCAGGTTAATAAAAAGTAGCTGGAAATGCAAGATCAAAATACGCAATAAAACAATTCTTGACCTGAACTGTCAGAAAGTATTCAGATAGGACATTAGGCTTACCCTGGATTCTGAATAAATTAAATAAATACACACCAACAACTACCCAGAAGTAACTCAGAAAAAGCCACTCACACATTTGCTCTTTGTAGCAGTCAAAAAATGTAATTTTATCTTTATACACTCACATGCAGTCTAGCTGATTTCAGTGGGGCACTGCAAAGAACAGTGACTGACCCACCATCATGTCAGCACTGTACTATCAAGTTAGTATTTATTAACATGAAGCTTCTGGACATACTCTGTTCTCTGCAGATCTCAGTAACTCAGAGATGTGTGTCAGTCTGAGGAAAGCAAATAAACAAACATAAAAATAAAACTGGTCGATTCAGAATAATTAAGGAAAATAGCCTGCAAGATTATCTCCTAAAATATGAGTTACATTCTCGTGTGTGCTAGTAACTAGTATCAAAAATGTTTTTTATTTTTTTTTATAAACAATTAATAATTGCATCATTATTTCCTAAATACAGGATCATAACTGAAATAAAGAGCAAGAGTCACTTCTGTCTGAGTGCCAAAGACCTGTCAGGCTTCACACATTTAAAGAGAGATTCTCTAGTCTCTCTACATTCTTACATTTTTCCGCCACGTCTGCCTCTTCCCCCTTTGTGCTGGAGTACCAAGGGGTAAGCACAAATCAGGGTTGCATCCCGTCTGCTGCTCTCACACAGCAAGATGCCGGCTCCCTTTTGGAGCTGCTGGAACCTGCTGTTGCCTAACACGGGACAGCTTCTGGACTCTTCTCACTGAGGCCACCCCTGCAGCCCTTCCCCTCCCCAGACCTTGCCATATAAGCCTAATACAGCAGCAGATCTGTTATCTATCCATACAATTGTGCCTGCTGTAGTGAAGAGGTCATTGCTCTGTTGTAACTATAGGATATACACAGCCATTGCATTGCAGAAAAGTTTTTCACTCAAAAAGGCCTTACTACCATGCACAATCCCTGTAGTGCGACCTCTACCACAGATGCTTCCTCCTCTCATTTCAATGCCCTCATCACATGATTCAAATTGGGTATAAAACATAAGATGAGCCAGTATGACGAGGCTTACATTTTGGGAGACAAATATGTTAAGAAATCTGGAAGTATTTGGAGGCTTGGAAATAAGGTTTGCATGCTTATGAGAGTTTCTTCATATGCTCTTCTCTATAGTTCAGACAAATTAGATAAGGAACCAGAAAAACTCACAGAGTTATTCCAGAAAGAGTAACAACATAAAACATTTTTGTCACTGCACTTATCATAGACAATTAGCCAGAAATTAATTCTTCAAAAGGCATTACACAGATTGCACATATTTCCAAATTTAACTTTTACTTAAAATATTTATTACTGTAAAATAGTTTACTACAATGTCAGTTTGGTTAACAGCACAATGCTGAGCACTGCAATGAAATGAAGTGCCAGCCTATCCAGCAGTTAGGTAGGTAAATGAACAAAATGTCATGTTCAGTCGCAGTTCCATGTTGGTTTGCCTCTGTTTTCATAGCCTTACTCTACATCACTTCTTTGTGCTTTGTTACCCAAATGCCCCTTAGAGAAGCCGTCCAGTGCATGCAAATACCCATCTGAACATGCATTTTAAAATTTGTGTAGACAAATTAGGTATAAGTAGAGAAAAATGTTTGGTAATCAGCATGTAGTAATCATTAGAAAGAGCTTTAAGAAAACTCTGTCATTCTCTGATTCTCTGTCAGTATGCATATAATCAAGTTTTAATATGCTGTGGGAAACCGTTTCCATACCTGTTTCAGCGAAGTTCAGCTTTAGGCTTGCAGAACATAAACTTATCCCAGAATGTTTTAATGAAAATTTAAGGGATTTTTCTGCCCTCACCCTTAACACAGAACACTATTTTTTCTCCAAAAGCCTGTCAGATCAGACCCATACTATCTGACACTGACATTTTCTGACCTTTTATGTGACTGGTTCTCTTGTAAGCAATGCCCACACAGAGTGAATCAAACCAAACATTAAGATACAGACAATCCCAATATATTCCTTCCAGACTTTCAGTTCACATCTCATTTTCTCTGTTCCTGCCTATTCATTTGTAAATTCTTTGTCTCTCGTACATTGCAGTGTTCATTGCTGTCACTTAGGAAATGAATGAGGATGAAAATATGTTTTGTGTGCACTGACTATACAAAATGTTTCCTATCTGAAGAACATACTGTTTCTCTAAACTTGCTGTATGAAAGTGAATCATATTGAACATATTTATCCTCAATATCCCTGAAATTCAGGATCTGAATACTTTTCCAAGTATTTGATATGACTGGTTTTCACAAAGTGTTCCTAGATAAATCTAATCAGAAAGTGCTGAGCAGACCAGACAGTGATGGTAGTCTTTGATCACTAAGCCATCCCAGACCTCAAGCCATAGGAATGCCAGTAGCAGTGCCACTGTGAGTGATTAATATCTCCACATGTTAAACAAATAACAGGAAATAGTGAGATTTAACGCAGGAGAAGATATATTTTGATGTATTATCAAAACACTTTGGAAATCCAAAACAGAAAACATATTTTATCTACTTGGAAAGATACCATATATAATCTTGATGCCACAACTACATTCTGAACGTCAGAGGTTTGCCAGAGATTACCAATTTCAGAGCAAAGCACTAAACCATAAACTTTCATAATTTCATCAGATCACTTACATTTCAGTCTTCAGGCCTGTGAAATAATCTGGTGTAGCTGTATAGCTGAGTGTTTCAAATTTTGAGGGGTAGTATAGCATCACCTAGAGTTATGAGACACTGCTTGGGGAACACAAAATTAACTCTCATAATCTCATTTTCTTATGCTTTACACATTTATCTCTAAATTTATCCTTTATTTTCACCTTGACACAAGTACTCCATGCATAGGTATTAGGAAACGCCACCTTCCTGACAGACTCTTTTTCCCCATGTATTAAAGAGTGCTAAAATGTTTAACAGTGATCTCAAAAGTATCATGACTGACATTTGTACTTTGTCACTATTGTTTTAGGTCTCTACAGATTCAAGCAGATGTACTAGTAATGACTAAATATTCTCTGAATTCTCACAAGTGCATTTAAACACTGCAATTAGAGAGTTAGATTTTCTTTTGAAATGAAGCTGAGCTTCAGGAGAATCATTTTCACCTCTGTGTGGGCATCCTATCCTATAAGGGAAGTATTCTTGTTTAGGAACTGGTGTATGTTCAGAGGAAGAAATGTGATCGGAAAAAAATATTTAATGCAATGAAAGTTCTTGCAGTTTTCAGTGAGAAAAGCACAGTTAGAACTTTTTCAGTTATATATGTACTTAATGGAAATAATATGAATCTTCAATCGGATTAAAAATAAAATTTGTTTCTACTTTCAGACATAAAAATGACTTTTTATCTGTGTATCATCCTATTTCTCTCTCAAATTTCCATTCTCAACAGCTTGTAGCTCTGTCTCCAGTATTAGACACATAAAAAAGTGTTTGCACATTGTTAACAAACTACAAATATTTTCCTGTTAATGTTAAACATGTGAGATACCTTATGAACTCTTTCCCTGTTGCACCCTGTCCTGTGAATCGATATAATGATTATGTTGCATAGGAGAGGATCCCTGGTTGTCATTCAAATGTGAAGCTTTGTGCCTCAGTCAAACCATGTTTTCACAACATAGGTGAGTTTCTGATCAGTAACCTATTTCAAGAGACTTTTAACATTTTTTCCTTTGGCATATTCCATATAAAAGAAAAATGATAAGCTATTTCCTGAAAAATAAAACCATATTAAAGAGTTAGAATTAAGGAATTAGGGACACAACCCTAATTCTGAACTTGCAGAGTCTCAGAAACATGAGGTATTTCACTGCTTTTTCCCCTGCCACTCATGCAATGTTTGCCTTTAGCCCTAATTCAGTGATTTTCCTTCCAGTTTCATTGTTATTTGGCTTGCTGTTCTTTACATATATGTCTTCCTTTATATTATGTCATTATTTAGGGGGAGCAAAGAAGAAAGAAAGTTTTTGTTTCACGGCTGTTGTTTGTTTTTTCCCCCTATTATTATAACTCAGTGTTAGAACCTGAACTAGTCACTAGATGTCATTCTAACACACCAAATATTTTCTTTGAAATTAGGCAGTTTTCTACCATAAATACTACTCATCTGTTGTTTGAGTTTCCATTTAAATATAAATACTTACTCTACTACAGTCTGTATTCATTGTAGCTGCCGCTAATTCTGTGTTCCAATATTCCGACAACAACAACAAAAAAAATAGTTCTACCATGAAATTTTAGAAGCTGAGTGATTAATAGGAAAAGCAAGTCATATATTAAATTGAGTTGTCTGCCGAGTCTCATTAAGTATTCTGCCACTGTGAGTTCACAAAATCATTTCCAATTTCAAGGATTTAATGAATTCTAGCACGTTTGAATATTGTCTGGAAGTTCATACTGAAACATATATTATTCATTATTATTTTATTATGTCAGCCATCCCAGAAAATCACAGGATCAGTATTACGCAACTTTGGTAACCATTATGTAAAGAGTAGTCACAGAAAACAACCCTCTTACAGAATCTTTTTTTTTTTTTTTTTGTAGAAAAAGTAATTAATTCTCTTTTCAAATTATGTTGTCAGAGGAAGTAAATACCATTATGTGCTGCTATTCCTCTGCAGACAGAGGGGGATTAGGCACTGCCAGGAACATAGTAGTGGGGATTTCCAGAGAATTTAACTCAAACTGGAGTTTTAACTCACTTGAGGAGGATTCCCTTCTTGCTGTCTCCTTGTGCATTTTGATCTCTAGGGTTCTTCCTGTGCTTGCTGATATTTTGATTTGGGTACAATGGCCTAAAACATCCACCCAATATTAGTAGGTCAGCATGTACCCCAATTCAAGAACCAAAAGACAGAGACAAGAACAGTCAGCCCGCTGTTATCATCTTTTCCCTTATTTTTTTTCTGTTTCTTCTTCCCCGTACATTCATTCTTCATTCATTTCCATTTCAAGTGTCCATGATATAATACATCTATTTTCCGGTTAGATATATACAATAATGCAGTTATTAAATTCCTGAGATTTTCCTTCTGTTGAAACGTTACCTTAAGCTCCTGTATGTAACTAGATACTCTCTTTACAGAACAGTAGCTGGAGAATTTGCTGAAGAAATTCCCACCCTTGTATATTCTTGACTCCTTACTGGAAATTGTTCCCTATTACCCCATTCAGTAGAAGGAAACATGTGAATCCTCAATCCATAATGATCAAAATCAGTTAGTTAAAGTCAACCAACCAATGAAAAAGGTCTATGCTCACCCAGCTGACTTTGATTGAACTAGGCTGGAATCCCAGGAGCTCTTTAGTAGAGCATGGAAAAGTGAAGAGCAGCTGAGGGCAGTCAAGGCTCTGTCTGATATAGAACAAGAAAGAAACAGGTGACCATAGCAAATCTGAAGCAAAAAATATATATATATACTTTTAGAGGAAATATTAATGTAAAAAAAAAAAAAGTTTGTAAAATACAATTTCCGAGAAAAACCCAATGTCATAACATAAACCAAAAGTGAACATAATGAAGCAAAGTGAAATTTTCAGATATTGACCGCTTGCTTTTCCCTTCATATTTAGTTTCTGGCCAATCTTATGAAAGATTAAATATTCCTTCTGGCAATTCATGACCTACTGTGCCAAGAAAGAGTGGTAGAAAACTGTGGATAGAGTCCCATAAATGATCGTGACCATAAAATGAATTTCCAAATGCATTGCACGTTGTTGTACAAGAGAACACAATTAATACCAATTGATGACAACAGCAATTTAAAAGAGTGCCTAATAAAGGAAATTAAGCTTATATTGGTCTATATAAAATCTCAAAAACAGTCTGACTTTTAATAGACAACTTAGGTAGGTCCATATATATACACGTAAACACACTGTTGTAAAACTTTGCAAATCTACAGCGTGACACCCAAAGACTTACAGCCGCCTAGAAGATCCATGAAGTCAGTTTGCTGTACGACAATTTCTACACTGCAAGTTACTTTTAATTTATTTATTTATTTTTAAATGGAAGATATAGCAGAAACCTAAAAGCTTTGCATTTCTATCCAGTTCTTAATTTGCGTTACCACCCTTTTCCAAATGAGAACTATGTTGTTAACAAGGATATGCAAAATAAAGTTGGGGAAGGGGAAATTCTGTTACAGAAATGGAAGGTGAACTTCTAAGCTACTCATATTTCAAACAGAAACTCACTACTTGTACTTCAATTATTTTTGCAATTGAAATTAGTACAAATTTAGTGTTGATAAATGAGCTCAAGTCTGTGAAAACAGTATTATAGGACTTTTTTCAATTTTTTTTTAATGTCAGATGACTCGTATGTGCAACTTTTTTAGAACTTGTAGAAATGTCTCAAACCAGAGAGGGGCAAAGAAAAAGTGGAACAGTCTTCTGTGCACGGGAAGTGTAGAATTATCTTAAAAGCTTCATTGTGATTTTTGCTGCGTATGTCAGAGAGCAAACTGGCAGGAATAGTCCACATCCAGTGCTGCATGCAATATTCTCAGTTGAGCCACTGAAATATTTCAGGGTTGCAGCTGGAAGAGGGCCTCAAAATTACAGAAGTGACATACCATTACATAAACACATTTCTCATGCTGTTTGTAAAGGGGACAGAGGAACAGAAAACCTGAATGCAAGAACTACAAAGAAGAGATCTATGTCCTTCAAATACAGTGGAATGTTTTTATCTCCCACCTCTCAGTAAGAAAGTATAGAGCCTGGTTGACTCACAGCAAGATAATCTGAAACCAGCAAATTTAAATATCTTAAATTATTCTTTTTAAAGTCATAGCTTTTCTTTTGTAAAACATTGATAGCATTATTGAAAGATTCCTGGGATTAAATTATTCTCCTAACAGCAGTTATCAGGAGCTAAACAGGAATCAAAGAGATTAATTACATAATTTTTCTATGAAAGGTAGTAGAATTGTTGCATCATTTTACATTTTTATCTGTCATCCTTTGTCAATTTAATGTTGGCAGCAACATGATTACACCCTGGACACCTCAATCTCAGCAATTTATAAAAAGTATTGCAGAAATATCATGTCATATAACTGACAAAAGACACCAGTGTGGAGCTATTTAAAAAGACGATCATCATTTTAAGCAATAATCGGGACCAACTGGAAGACAAAAGCTTCATTCTTTGTGGAAGAGAAACTCTCTGTTAATGTAATTAAGGACTTCAGCTAGCAATTGTAGAAGTGTAGAAAATATTTTTTCTTGTTACACCTACACACAGTTAAAGCTAACTAAGGTTTTAACTGAATTTATGGCAAACACATGGGATTCTTCAACATGTTCAGGTTTCTCTGCTCTAAGCCATTCTTAAATCCTTTTACAGAGATGCTTCTGGAGTAGCTGCACTGACACAATTGTGTTCGGGAGATGCAATTGTGAAAAGAAAATAAATAAATAAATAAATAAATATTTTTCACCTATTTAGCTCTTCTACCTCCCCGAGGTCTATAAGCAGCTCAGCCTTGCTATAAACACAGCAGGTAACGACATTATTTTGCTGGCCAGCTAGCCAGTCTAAGCTTTAGACCAACACCACCCAGTTTAAGAGCTGTAGAAAGAAGTGAATTTTCTTTCCACGCAGACATATTCGCGTCACCAGAAACCTCATCCTGAGAACAAAATTTCCAGCCTTTAACATAAGCAAGAATTTCCCAAATTATCAGTGTTAGATAAAGACAGATTTATTTGTGCAAGGTGATTTGAAGGCTTGGACAAGGCTTTAGGGAGATTTCATTAAATTATAACTCAATTTTAACTCATTTATTTTTTCATAAAGTGTGTATCAATGCACATACATGAAAGCTTTAGGACTTGTGAGGTTCCTCCTATGCACAAGGGACCTAGTCAGCCTCTTGGGTTACATGTATAATTGCCAAAATTATTTTTACTTCTCATTAATGAGCACATGAAAAGATAGCTGGTTCTAATAGCTCACCTTGGAGTATCTTGTTCTGTTGCTAAATTACCTTGAGCCTTGTTGATAATAATCATTATATAATTGCTGCAGCCGAAAGGACTGGGGTATGCTTGAGCATCAGGAACCTGAACCACGCTGAGCATGTCTTCATTTCATTGATTTACAATGCTAAAGACAACCTGATTCAACATGAGGAGACTGAAATATACGCATCTAAGAGGAAACTGCAAGATGGCACAAAATGCCAAGGACAGGGAGGAAGTTTAGCTCATACTTCGGCTTGGCCGCTAAGATATTTTCATGAATTTGCTAGTTTCCCTGAACTATCTGAACAGACTTGCACTTTTTTTTTTCTTTTATTTATAGAAAACTAAATTCTGCAGTTCATTCCACTCTTTTGCACCTTCCTGGAAGTCCCTTATCCTATCCTTCCACCACTCACCTGCATCCTACCTCAACTTATTCCTCATGTGAGGAGCTTTGAGTGTCCCATGTCTTTAATAATCCTCCACCTCCTCAGCTCCACCTGATGGGTATTCTCCACACATGTACACATTAGACAGAAGCTGTCCATATACCCTGTCTCCCACTCTTCCTTCCACAGTTCCATGCTTTACTTGCATATGTTTCCGGCTGTTTCTGGAAGGCAATCTATAAATTCATCTGCTCATTTGCAAGAGATTTGTAGCAACTCAGGGAAATAAAGTATAGAATGGCTATGCAGTGTCTTTTCCTTTTCATGTAATATCAGGAAAAAACACTATAAATTATTCCTAACTGAGCTATGGTTACTGTGCAAGGTTATGCAGACATACAAGTTTTCAGGCTGGTTTGCTTAGACATGCAAGCAGCTTTTCCCAAAAATGATAGTTCTTTGGCTTAAGCTAAACACTGAATATGCTAGGAAAAACCTTATCACATCACAACAGGGCAGCGGTTAGATGGTGAAATTCCCTCCAGGAACGTGCTGGTACGGGTCTTCTGTCATAGTACAAGCTAGAGGAAGAGTCATAGGAAAAATTGCAACACTTATTAAGAAGGCAAAGAAAAAATTACTTGATAGCTGGTACCCTTTAAACCAATTATCATACACTTGGCTTCTGAGTATGTAAAAATATCCCTATCATAACAAATAGAAATTAAGAGCCTTTATAGTGCAAGTACATTCCTTTGAAAAGTACTTGTCTTGTATTTTCCTAGAAACTTCCACGTGGAACCTGTTTGTCCACTGGCAGAAGTAAAAGGATGGATGCAGTTTACCCTATGGCAGTCTTTGGTCATGTAAAGACAACTTCAGTTGCTCTTACCCAGCACTAAATCGGCTCTGACACCAGAGACAAAAATCAGTCCTGTTCATCTTAAAAGCATAGCTTTCCACTGCTGCAGCTGGAGGAGAGGATTTGCTGTCTGTCTCCACACCTTGAGGCACAGCTGAGCAGCTTGATCTCACCCAGCTGAAGGCAAACCTCTGCATGCAAACAGCCTAACTCACTGCGTCGGCTTCCAGGCTGCACAGGCTATCAACACGGCAACTATAATGATTTTTTTTTTCAGTCTGTTAGTGTCCACAGAGCACCAAATTGTTCAGCTATATCAGCTGAAAGTTTTTTAAACTCATCCCTCAGATTTTGCACTGAAATTGACTCAGGGAACTTACACAGTCAGATACGGCTGAATGGTTCCACACTATCTTTTGCCAAAGGACTACAGTTTCCCAGCTAAGAGCAATACCTAGCCAGAGGCAGACTTCCCATGTCCAAAAAGCCTTATGTGGTGCGTTAAGAGGCTACATCTAAATGAAGTCTCAACTGTCTCCCCAAATCTTGTGGGGTCTCCTTACAGTCACGTGGAAAGGATGATTAAAGAACTAGGCCTGGAGCAAGGTACCTGCGTGCAAATGCCATGCTTTAAACATTGAGCCATTTGTCTTCTCTTTAACTGAGTGGAAGAAGAGTGAAAATATACATTTATTCTGTAAAAACTGATTTGCATTTTTAAAAATCCAGAAAGCTGAAAACTAAAGGCTTTGGTTCAGGGGTCTGTAGCTCAAAATTAATTGCTAAAACTGCTACCACAATAGGATCAGTTAATTAGGGCTCTCTGGTTCCATGAGCACTAGAGGACACGATCGTCTGAATTTGCTGCTTATACACCGCAATGTACTGAAAATAGAAAATAAAAGTTACACATGACAAAGTATTGATTAATTGTCTCCAAAAAACAAAAAGACAAAATAACATTAGCCAATTACACAAATCTCCAAAAGACAAACTCAGGGAAACAACATTTCCTTCTGTTGCAATTTCATTTGGAACAGCAGGCTGTGCTCCTGAATTAATTTTACAGCTGAGACAGCTAATCCACAAATAAGTCTGTTACAGTTGGTGGGCATAACAAAAGAAATGCTTGCCAATAGGCACACATGACATCTGGAGCTTGAAGACATTTTTATGAGGAAAAGTATGTTTGGTAATACATTAAAACTTCGTGACTAAGTCCCCCACAAAAATGTATCCACTAAAAATTCATAACCAGTGTAGACCTTTGTGAAAAGCACATGCTCAGAGGGCATCTGCAAATATGGAGAAATCTATTTTTATTATTCCCATTAACATGACATTAAATATTAAAAAATAAAAACTTATGTTTTTCTGATTCTTTAAGTGAATTCTTTCTACAGAGAGGAGTAAAATGGAGGTAATAATTTATTATTTTTTATTTTAAAGTGCTAATACTGCAATCTGTTTTCAATAGTTGGAATATTCAAGCACAGAAATCTTCCAGTTTAAACAGAACTTTATGTAGAACAGGTGAGATCGTAGCAGTTTTGAAGACATTAACCTATCTTCCACTACTTGTAGAGAGACCAGAATGTGATACTACATATGTATATTCAGGTTCTTGTTAAACCTAGAAGGGATAGATGTAAGAAGAATTTACTCTGCAACACTTAAAGGTGTCTAATTTCCAAGAAATGAGTGAAGTTTCACATCTGAAAAAGGAAAAGTAGGTTCCCCAGGCCTCAATTCTAGAGCCAGTTTGGTTCAACATGTTTATCAGTGATCTGGATGCAGAAGATGACTGCATCTTTAGCAAGTTCACTGATTATATTATACTGGGAGGTGCTCTTCTGGATCATGAGTCCAGAGGGTCTTGCAGAGGGATCTAGATACCTTGGAGAACTGGACAATCATTGATGGCATGAAGTTCAACAAAGAAAAAATCTGGGTCCTGCACCTGGGACAGAGCAATGCCAGACACAGGTACAGCCTGGGAGCTGAGTGGCTGGGGAGCAGCTCAGCAGAAAGGGCCCTAGGGGTGCTGGTGGCTGCAGGCTCAGCACGAGGCAGCAGTGCCCCTGGCAGCCAAGAGGGCAAACCACGTTTTGAGGTGCATTAAACACAACATGGCCAGATGGTCAAATGAGGTGACTCTTCTGGTATATTTAGTGTTGGTGTGGCCTCCCCTTGAATATTGTGTGCAGTTCTGGGCTCCACAATATTAAAAAAGTTGCTAAGGTCCTTGAGAGTGTCCAGAGGAGGGCAACAAAGCTGGTAAAAGGGACCAGAAGGCATGTCTTGTGAGGAGAGGCTGAGGACACTTGTGTTGTCTGGTTTGGAGAAAAGAAGGTCGAGAGGAGACCCCACTGCTCTCTGCAGCTTCCTGAGGAGGAGAAGTGGAGAGGGAGGTGCCGGCTTCTTCTCCTGGTAGGCAATGACAGGACATGTGGCAACAGCACAAACCTGTGCCGGAGGAGGATCAGGGAAAACATCCTTATCATGAGCATGGTCAAACACTGGCTTTCTAGAGAGGTGGTTGATGCTCATGCCTGTCAGTGTTCAAGAGGCTTTTGGATGATTACTTTAACGATATGCTTTAACTTTTGGTTAACCCTGAAGTGGCTAGACAGCTAGACTAGATGATCTTTGTAGGTCCCTTCCAATTCTCCCCTTCCCTATCCTCCTCTTCCCTCCCCTCCTCTCCCCTCTGCATCAGTGTTGTCACTATTTCACTCAGGCAATGTCAGATTTTTTAAAGATCCATACACTAATTCAATGTCCTGCCGTTAGTGTGGAAATGAGGAAGAAACAAGGAGCTAGCAGCAAGGAAAACTACATCTGTCACCCAACTCTTGTATATACCACGCTCCTAATTAAAATGTCATTCAGATAAACACTTGAGCACATGCTAATTTAGGTGATGACTTTAATAGAATGATTCTCATGCTTAAACATTATATTCGTAATGAAGCACTTTGAGAAGTAAATCTAACACTCAAAAAAGTATGAAGTGATGTTAAAAAGTCGGCAGCTATTAGTTGCTCAAGGAAAATAGATTTCTGTGTTGGTCAAACTATGCAGTTATACATCCATAGAACACATTCATTCTCAGTATGTATAACTAAATTCAAGCCATGTAAGAATGGCTAACTATAGTCCTGTTAAAACTATGTTCCACATCATTTAAGGAAAAATATAAAAGGATACTAGTAACATGAAATTTAATGACAAGAAGGAAATTCCTCTCTTACATGAGAATGAGTTGCTAATACCTGAATGTAATAAAGGTTTTAATGTGAATAAATTGACAGCTTAATGCTAATTATTTCATCACAATGTGTAGGGTTAAACCTAACTGTGTGAAAGTGAACAATTAGAACTAAAAATGTACTGACCTTTGAACAGTAGTCTGCAAATTGCAACACACTGCCTAGATGAAATCATGACCCACCTGTGTAAAATATTTTGATATTGTATCATGGAACAAACTGTATAGTTATTATTAAAAACAATTTAAGTAGATGGACTTGCTATCATTTTTGTGTTGTTTTGACCATGTTAGCTGTACAATCCACAAAAGGACATAAAGACATAAATTATGGGAAAAATTTATTCTGTGGACTTAACTGTGTAAAACTGACTCCCTGCTTGAACCTGACAGAGCCACACAAGTGTAGAGGGAAGCAAACGAGGAACACAGACATTGTGAGGCTGAAATCTCTGTTTTTTCTTATTCTGCTTTGGTTGATTTCTTCATTGCTGTATGCATATTGTGATGAGATCATGAATGGTCTTGACCCATCTCTTTCACCGTAAGTAAAACAGACTGGATTTTTGGCATCTTCTGTCCAGTATACACATAAATAGGCATATAAATGTGGCTGTATTTACAGCACTTTTGTCCACATTGTCATAATTCTTGCACTGTATTAAGTCAAATCTGAGGACTCTTTGATGGTGAAGCTGTGTGTCTTTTGACATAAGGACACTTAATATCTCTCTCAACTGCCAATAACCCATAGTGCCTGTCTCGTGTGTTATGTCATCCTGCTCCTTTCCCAAAAGAAAGTGAAATACTTGAGTGCCTCAGTTAGTAATAATGAGAAAAGACATTTTACCTTCTTCAGCTGATAACGTACCATTTCGGGATTTTCTTTTACTCCTAGTATACATAATATATAAATCACCAAACAAAAAAGCCCATGTGATCCATGCTGACCCAAGAGTTCATGGTCTCTCCCCTGCTTTTCTTAGACTCCAGAATAAGTTTTCTACACTCCATACTTTCTGGTTCTATTGGCTACTTTGTATTTCCCTTTTCTTCACTATTTATTTTAAGCATGTTTAGTTCTAATTGCTGTACCCCCTCACTACAGAAAAAGAATAAGATTGCAGTTATTTTTTCTTATTCAAAAAGTCACGTTTTCATAATAATTTGTAATACTTTAAAAATAACTCAATTTGCAATCACATTGTGTTTGAATATGTGACCATGATAACTACGGAAGAAAAGTCCCAGTCGACTGGCAGCTAGCAAATGTGACGCCCATCTACAAGAAGGGCCGGAGGGTAGACCCGGGGAACTATAGGCCTGTTAGTTTTACCTCAGTGCCAGGGAAGCTCATGGAGCAGATTATCTTGAGTGTCATCACGCGGCACTTGAAGGGCAACCAGGTGATCAGGCCCAGTCAGCATGGGTTTATGAAAGGCAGGTCCTGCTTGACGAACCTGATCTCCTTCTATGACCAAGTGACGCGCCTGGTGGATGAGGGGAAGGCTGTGGATGTGATCTACCTTGACTTCAGTAAGGCTTTTGACACATTGTCTAGAATTAACATTCTAGGTACAAACATTAAGCTTCTGCTGATGGCAGTTTTCAGAAGATGTGGACCAAAAAGGCCATAAAGATAATGTTTCTGAAATAAAATTTGATCTTATTAGATGGCCACTATTCAAAGTACATACGTTTGTATGTGTATCTGCATACACATATATATATTATATATATTTATTTTATTTATATTATTATATTTATATATATATATTTATATTATTATATATATTTATTTATTTTTGTATATATACACACACATATATATATATTTAAGGCTTTTGACACTGTTTCCCACAACATTCTCCTCAAGAAACTGGCTGCTCGCGGCTTGGACTGGCGTACGCTTCGTTGGGTTAAAAACTGGCTGGATGGCCGGGCCCAAAGAGTTGTGGTGAATGGAGTCAAATCCAGTTGGAGGCCGGTTACTAGTGGAGTCCCCCAGGGCTCAGTGCTGGGGCCGGTCCTCTTTAATATCTTTATCGATGACCTGGACGAGGGGATCGAGTGCACCCTCAGTAAGTTTGCAGATGACACCAAGTTAGGTGCGTGTGTCGATCTGCTCGAGGGAAGGAAGGCTCTGCAGGAGGATCTAGATAGGCTGGATCGATGGGCTGAGGCCAACTGTATGAAGTTCAACAAGGCCAAGTGCCGGGTCCTGCACCTGGGGCGCAACAACCCCAAGCAGCGCTACAGGCTGGGAGATGAGTGGTTGGAAAGCTGCCTGGCCGAGAAGGACCTGGGAATACTGGTTGATAGGCAGCTGAATATGAGCCAGCAGTGTGCTCAGGTGGCCAAGAAGGCCAACAGCATCCTGGCTTGTATAAGAAGCAGCGTGGCCAGCAGGTCTAGGGAGGTGATTGTCCTCCTGTACTCGGCTCTGGTGAGGCCGCACCTCGAGTACTGTGTTCAGTTTTGGGCCCCTCGCTACAAGAAGGACATGGAGGTGCTCGAGAGAGTCCAGAGAAGGGCAACGAAGCTGGTGAGGGGTCTGGAGAACAAGTCTTACGAGGAGCAGCTGAGGGAACTGGGGTTGTTTAGCCTGGAGAAGAGGAGGCTCAGGGGCGATCTCATCGCTCTCTATAGGTACCTTAAAGGAGGCTGTAGAGAGGTGGGGGTTGGTCTATTCTCCCACGTGCCTGGTGGCAGGACGAGGGGGAATGGGCTCAAGTTGCGCCAGGGGAGGTTTAGGTTGGATATTAGGAAGAACTTCTTTACTGAAAGGGTTGTTAGGCATTGGAATGGGCTGCCCAGGGAAGTGGTTGAGTAGCCATCCCTGGAGGTCTTTAAAAGACGTTTAGATGTAGTCCTTAGTGATATGGTTTAGTGGAGGTTTTGTTAGTGTTAGGACAGAGGTTGGACTAGGTGATCTTGGAGGTCTCTTCCAACCTAGACGATTCTGTGATTCTGTGATTCTGTGAAAAGTTTCCATCAGCTTTGACGAATTAACTCCTCTGAAACAGCCCAGTGCTTGCTTCACACCATGTTATCTAAATGGATTCACCTCAGCTTGGTCACACTAAATGCAATTGCTGCTTCCTAGGCAACTGCCAGCTTCCAGTTCCACCACTAATTCAGGTTATATTATGCTGTGTACAACCCCTGTATTAGGAAAATATAAGGAAATCTCAGAAGATTAAAGATAGAAAAGAGTTGTCCCAATGGCACATTAGTCCAAAATTATCATCCTCCTGCTGTGTCCTTGTTGCAAAAAATTAGTGCAGCCTAGGGAACAAATAGTGGTCTGCTGAGCAAATGCTGACACTCTAAACCACTCTATTACATCCAGACCTGAAGCAGCAAGAACAGAAAGATTTGTGAGTGTTAGCAAATGTCTCAAAGCCAGTTTTGTATAAGGGAGTTCCAGAGCTGGCACAACTCTTTTTTGTAACTTCTCTTTTTACATGTACTGGATGAACAAACATTTTTCTGGGAGAAGTCTGGGACTCAGCTGTCTGCTGTGCTACTCTAGTGCTTCTCCAATCCTGTTAGCAGGTAGCTCTAGTCCTGTTAGCATAGCTGAAACTGCATCTATATAACTTGCATTAAGTGAAAGAGGGAAGATCCAAAGAATGTAACTGGTTTATCTACCACACATAATAAAGAAAAGAAACCATACAGTCCTATCAGGGAAAGACAAAAACCTCCCAGCTGTGGGGACCAACCCTTCATCTTGATTATAGCCAAAGAAAACAGTTATATTTTTGCACAGGGAACCTAATGCCTGAACAGCTATTAGCATAGTGAGAAGAGGAAGATCTGCTGTGAAGCAGTCTCTCTTTATACCAGCTTCAAGTCCTCCTTATTCTATGCCCTAGGTACAACAAAGCAGTCCCATTTATTATTTTGCTGTCCAGCTCAAAATGCTGTGATGTAGCAGGAGGATCAAGGTCATTTTTTCCTCCCTAA
Source organism: Cygnus olor (assembly GCF_009769625.2). Classification (NCBI taxonomy): domain Eukaryota; kingdom Metazoa; phylum Chordata; class Aves; order Anseriformes; family Anatidae; genus Cygnus; species Cygnus olor. Next base: position 114,852,616 of record NC_049170.1, read on the forward strand.
TTTATTTCCCTGAGGATTAAGGTGGTAGTTTGCACTCATACTGTAACAAACCATAGATAAGTTACCACCACAAAAAAAAAAATCTAAATTAAACCTTGCAATGCTGAAAAATATATTTTTACACAAAAATCAATTAGTTAGAGGGAGACGGAAGAAGATGAAATGTGTGTAACATGTAGGATGTGCCCCATTCTCACTGATGGGGTGCTTTTCTAGGAGCAGACACCCAGAAGTCACACCTGCAATTGGGACTGCAGATTACACTGAATGCCTTCACCGGCAGGCTGCCAGTTCATGCCTTGTGCTCTGTCTTCACTGCTTCAAGAGCATTCTGTGCACTGGTAAAATATTGGATAATCTCTGCTAATATAACCAGGGGGTACATACAGATAGATAGAAAACTGTCTTCAAGGGGAGAAATAAATAGTTTTCTTCCAGTTCAGTGAGTTTAGTCTGTTCAAGACATGGCCAGCTGAGTTTCAGAGTGGGTATGAAGAGGATTTTTTGTTGTACAAAAGATCCGCATTTCAGCATCAGTAAGCTGTTACTGGTCCTCATCCAAATTTGCTCTGGATCTATAGTCATGGGAATAAGGAGGGTTAAAAAAAAAAAAAAAAAAAAAAAAAAAAAAAAAAAAAAACAGAGGGAGAAAGACAAAAGACCCAGAACACCCTCCTCTCCTACCCTCTGCCTACTGTTCAAACACAGTCTGATTTGCACACTGTGGGAAGGCAGATCTGTTTTGGGCTTGTCTCTGGAGAAGTCTCTGGCCTACAAATTTCCCTTTCCCTGTAGCATCACAAGATCTTTGGGTTTCACCAGGCAACCCAAAGTTGCTTAAAAGAGGAAGCAAAAGAACTGATCCTGAAGGACTCACAAGTGACAGATTTTCCCCAAGAGCTCCCCTGCCTCTGCTTCAGACAGTGGTGATTGTGGCCTGCACATAAGTTTTCAACAAAAAGGAAGAGAGAAGCTGGTTAAAATAACTCCTTGTCCGAAAAATGACTGTAGCAGGAAGAGGAGGTCAAATCTATGCCATTTTATTACAGTCTGTGATATTCATCTAGTGACTGCATGAAGCAAGGGACAAGTAAATAATACACACCCCCGCCTCCTGCGGTCAGCTGGTAGAAGCATATTATAAATGAATAACATTAATCTAGGTGCCTATCTGTAATTCCACTGACAAAACAAGCCAGCTTCCCTCGGAGAGAAATGCAACATTCACTGTTACAACTCAGACTATATGACAATCTTATTCTTCAATCAATTTTCCCTTCCCTACCAGAGGGCTGTCTGCTATATGAGCACCATATTTTCCAGTTGATGACTGACTTTTCTGGACATGCAGTATTCCCCAACCTATGGGTTTACAGCCATGTTCGGGATCTGGATCATGCCTCTGGTTGACCATTGGTGTTCTTTATTGCTCTATTCCCTCCAGCACAAGCAGTAAAGCACTGTTCAGAAGGCTAAACCTGTCCTTTGTGTGGCAGTTTAAGCAGCATTCTGGTCTTCCATCATTTCTCTTTGTGAAAGAGACAGGAGGAAATCTCATGGAAAGATGAGATTAATGCCGTTCCCAAATACCGATCAATTTATTTTTTTCATATCTGTCAGCTCAGATAAAAATCCCAGCATTTGGAAGACACTGAAGATTGAGTTAGAATTAAAATAAAGTCCAGATTAAAATTAAATCATATTGACAATCTGGAATAATCGATGAAGGTATTGAGAGACACATACTCCGTTGGTCAAAGATATAACCTGACGATTTACTGCCTTAGGTAGGAAATTTAGCTGCTTTTGATACTCCTGTAGACAAAAACATTTATTTTTGTCTCAGATGTGACTAGTGTCTTCCCTCTGGTTACACTTTGCCATCTCAAGAGTATTTTGTTGAGCAGAGAGCAGGAGCAATATCAAATGCAGCCATTTGTTCCACCTAGCAAGCACTATGCATTGCAGTAGAAGTCTGCAGCCTACACTGGTCACTCACAGTAACCTAAGAGGTTTGATACCAAACACAAAATCCATAGCTATTTTCTGAGTTAATTTGCTGAAAAGACCAATTGCCTTTCCTTGGTGAGCATTCAGTACTTGTCGTCAAATGCCTTTGGGATGAAATTTCAGAAGGATATTCTGTAAATAGAATAATCCTTTCCACTACGGTTGGAAGTGGCTGAACTCTTCTCCTTGGACATAGGTTCCTAATTTGCAGGTTGGTTGCAATCATATCAGAAAACATTACCCATTCAGTAAATGCTAATATGTGCTTCCTCTTACAGGCACAAGAAGATGAAAGGGATCCAGCTATGCCTACTCAAGATTTGAAGTCACAGAAATTGTTTGTCCTCTGACACTGTTTAAAGCATAACATACTGTCTTCTCTGGGCTCCTTCATTTCCACTCATCAGTGCAGAAGTGGGTTAGGGCCTTGTGTGGTGTTTAAATCCAGAAGTAAGAGCAGCTTTGCAGCAAAAGAATCTCTTTGACCAGGGAAACTCCCTCATCCTTTGTCTGCAGTTCTTCCTTTCATCTTCAAGCAATTTCTAGGTTTAAAGCCCTTTTTTTTTTTTTTTTTTTTTTTTTTTTGACAGGAAGAGCAAGACTGTTCCTGTTGTGAACTCTCTGAGCTGTCTACTTATCATCAAGACAAAGAGGTCATCTGCACAATACAGGAAGGTCATTTAACTGCAGTTAGAGAGGACTTTCCAGTATGGAAGCAGCCAGAGTCGTGTTCCTGGAGGGCTTTTTAAGATGGTCCTTATAAGTTGTTTCACAGATCCATCCTTCAACTATGAGGAAACACTGCAGTGCAGTCCGGAGAGGATTTGTACAGTTACTATAAAGTATCTGTACTGTGCTTTTGGTGAGGTTAGATTCCCCAGCAATCCCATGACTAGACCTGAGCATCTTCTAAATTACCCCAGCAGACTATGATGCCGGCAAGGTATGCTTTATCCACTGTAAAAGTCAGGATAATAGGAGTTCAAATATTGCTTTTCAAGGAAAATCTGCCAGTGATGAACTTCTGAGTTCCAGATATACTATAATTTTTTTTTTAAAGCTCTATGATGTGGTGGTTTAAAAACAGTTCAAGATATTTGAAAACCACGCTTATGAAATAGTTTTTGAAATAACACTTTACAAGGTCCAAAATTTTATAAACAGATCTAATCAATTCAGTTATTTTGGCAGTAGAAAACCTTGATCTGAAGAGAAAATTCTGAATGAGTTTTAGGCAAATATCTAAATGAGTTTTAGGCATTTCCATGCACTAACCTAGAACTATCTTACCCGCTTACTATCAGATGAGCCCTTATCTTCCAGGTAAATAAATCACAATTTTCTGGTTAATTTGAAGTTACTGGTTAACTTGCTGGAGAGTTTCTTTGGCAGAAACTCAGAGTAAAAAATATTATATTAATAACCATCTTTCTATTCACAGTCTACAAAGAACATCTCTTACAGAGCACACGTAATATCCAAATATCTAAATGCCTCATCAAGGAAATTAAAAAATGTTAGACTCATCTAAATTTAAGTCGTTGAATGACTTTTGATTCTTGCTCCTCTGGTTTCTGTTGTTGCTTAAGGTAGAATGTTTTTGCTATTCTCATTTACCGATCTCTTTTTCAGAGGTCAGCAGTGCTGACTCTTTTTGCTATCTCGGTAACCGTTAACTATGATTCTATCAGGACCATTGTCATTCATTTTTTTCAAATAAGCTGAAAAAAAAAAAAATAAAATAAACCAGTACCTTCAGCATTTAGTTAATAAAAAGTCTTATCAACAGAGCATTTGCCAGCTAACTGTCAAAAGACATCGGTATGCATCTTCCAACTTCTCAGCTTTAAACAGCAAATTGAAGTGGTTTATTAAAATTTTTGCTTTCTGCTACCAAAAGGGAACACTGAAACCTTCTAGTCATCCAGGGTTGGATGTGCAGCAGGAGGTCTCCAAAAGACTGTTCATAAAAGAATATTTGGAAAATATCTAAAATCTTGGGAGAAAAACGCTGCAAATTTGTCATATCTTAACAGATTACTAGGCTGTCAGGTTGTTAACAGTTAACTCTGTTCAAAGAAGCTGTAAGATATAAAAGAGCATAAATCAAGATAAACTAAGACATAAGAATTATAAAATAGAAAACCTTTCCTCTATTTTCTGTCTGGCATCTTCTCCAAACAACTCGCAGTTTGCATAAGTGGCTGTGCCACAAACTTCACTCTCAAGAACTTCAAAATGTATTTACTTATTTTCAAGTGAAGTGTGGCTTGTAAAGCACAGACAATATTGCTAGAGGTCATAGAGTTTCTATGTATCATAGTATCACAGTATCAAGTGCTTCTGCTTCTATTGCACAAGTATCTTTAAAGAACTGTCTTCTACCCTGACAATTATAAAGTGATAATGTACACCAGACTCTATAGATTTGTAAGAACTCACTCAGAACTTAGATGAAGATTTAGACTTCCAGAATAGTTCTCTGCGTATTTTCAGAGTGAACATCAGACATCTCGTTGTCTGCTTATCCCTATTACGAGTAAAATTCATCACAGCAACCAAAGCCTCTATTTATAGTCATAAAATTCAATAGTATGCAAATACTGAGGGAAAAAACGTAATGAAGGCAGCTGGAATGACTTTTGACATTTTTTTCTTTGAAGAATTACATAGGCCAAATTTCAAATGAAGAAGGTAAGTACATAAATTGTGTTCTTCTAAGTCAAATCTAAGTAGCGCATTCTTTTCAGGAAAGTAATTGTAGGATTATGGATGTCTCCAAAAACATAGATTTAAAGACAGAACTCTGTTTGCTATTCATTATGTTAATCCTTCAGTTTTCTTTATTTAAGTTCATATTCGGAATCTTATTCCTGTCAGCATTATTTGGGTGTTCACTGTATAAGTAAAAATACAATTGATTAAAGTTTTTTGCATATCAGAATTGTAGACTGGGTGCAAAACTCAAATACTGATTTTTAATCTAGAGGAACATAAAACATACAAGCAGGGACTGGGCAAAATCCAAGTTTAGCTTTGGCCACCATTGAGAAATATTTGTAAGCAATCAATGTATGATTATATGTCTTCAAGAAATGTTACTTCCAACTAGTCAGAGTATAGCAAGTGTTCTTGAACAAAAGAGTTTATTTTCATTCCAGAGCCTTGGATCTTGTTTTGTTTAGGATTATTACACAGTTTATTATCTAATTTTATATCTTTTCACCTGTTAAAAGTGAACTATGTAAGAGGTCCAAGAAAAAACGTAGGATCAACATTTCACTTTCTGTTCAACCATAGTATCACTGCCTGCGTACATACCCACAAGAGATAGTGCTCTATGGTTTCCTTGTTTTAAATTAAGTTGCAGTTGTGCATCACATTAAATTAATTAACATAAACTCCAGTAATTCAAACAACTGTAACAGGTGCAATGCAATTACATGCAATTACACATAATTACTTCACTGAGATGAGTTGTAATGCAAGCATTCTTATTAAATTCAGAAGGAACGCAGTGTGTACAAGCACTGACCTGGTCCTATATAGCCATAAGATGTCATAACATGATTGTGTTGCAGCCATACACAAAGACTGAGACAAGAAACTGAGTAGTAGTTTAAAAGCATATTTAGAAAAATGATCTCATGTTCTTGGAGGCACAAGGGAATTTTTAGAGTTGTAGTGACCATTTCAGTCTATTAGAGTGGAGTACAGACTCAAAAGGAGAACAGAAATGGTCCACAGTTTGGAAGCCAATTTCATGAAAGAATGGTAGTATAAAGAATTAATATCACCTTCTGTCAACAGAAAGTCTATTAAAACTAATGCCTATTCAGCCATATGCTGCTGAGTTCAAGCATTTCTCTAAAGTGTAAGTGATCTGAGACTTGCATAATTGTTCTACTCATTCCAGAAGCCTCTACAATCTAACAAATTCTGAAAATCCCAGCAGGTTAAGAGAATGCATTAAATTACATTAGGGCAACATCAGGTTACAAGTGGTAACCAAAGAAAGAGCTGAGAGTGGTGAACAGTAACTTCTTCAGTTCTCTTAAACCAATTTGGGAGAACCTACTACAGTTCTTAACTTGCATTTCACTGTGAATAAGAGAAGGCAGAAAGTTAATGGTTTTCTCTTCACTTTCCACACCAAATTACAATTCAATACAACATAATGTATGTAAAATGCAGTGTCTCAAAATCCGTTTAAAATATGCTTGTCAGATTACTTTGGATTAATCTATTTTACATCCACACAGAGTGCTTAGTTACAATCCTGTCATATTAAAAAGTGCATGTAAAAATTATAAAAGCCCACTGAAAGATGCAGATTTTGAAATGCGTCGCTTGCTTAATATAACGTCATGTAATAGCATAGCACAACCACTGGGTAGAGACATAAACCACTCAGAAACACAGAGGCAAGATGCTTGCTTGGATCAGATCCAAGCCAACTCCAAGAGCCCAGCCTGGGAAAAGAATGAAGTCTCTAACAAGATCAGTAACCTCTCTGGGAATTTCAGTTTACCACTACAGACTGTAATTTTGTGGTTTATAGTGGAACAGGAACTTATACAATCACATATCCAAATTTTTTTATCACTGGGATCTACTGCTGCTTCTCTTCATTTCCCTTTTACAACCACCTCCCTCCTCACTGCCCTTATGTAACTGCATAAGATTTCTTACAAGGCAAGCCAACAGCATCTAATGCAGTTTATAAAATATGCGTTGTAAACGACAAACATCTTAAAAAGAAAACATTTTGCATGAAAAGTTAGCAAGAAAAAAAAAGTTACTTAGAAATTAATGTAGCTCTGCTCCAATTGTCTTTATTGTGCTCAATGTCTGACATTTTACCGATAATGATCAGTTAAGCTGGCAGGAAAAAGAAGGCTATTTCAGATGAAGAAGACTCATAAGACTATTAGATAAATGTTTCTTGGCTGACTTTGTGAAAAGTCCACTGAAATCAACGTAAATAGTCATACTGACCTTTAGATAAGGTCTGTCTGAAATCTTAATAAATTTGTTCATTTTAACATAACAGAGTTTTGGATAAAAGGCCTTTATCTTATTGATAACAGAATAGCAGACTCAGACTAATCCTTGGCTTTAGATGAAACTGAAGAACATACTGATTTGTGGTTTGAGCCCTGTTCTCATTATATATTTTGCTATTGGCTAAAGACAAACATAGTTAAATAATTTTCATCTGTGACCCTTTGGATAAGATGCAACCTCTTGATGGTGTTTGCTTTCCATCTAAGCACAAGGCAAATAGCACCAGTTATAGCACAAGTACAGTCATGAGTTAATTAGCCTAAATATACCTCTCTCAGGACCTGTGATATTATATCCATATGGTCTTGCACAGCATGGTTATTCCAGTACACTCAAGCTCTTGGAGCTAGCTGCATGAATTCTACACTGCACAAGACACATATTGTTGCCTCCAAACATAGAAAACAAAAATTTTCTTCATTAAATTGGATCTAAATTAGAAGTTTTACAGGAAGATTAAATTTAAAAGGCAGAATTTGACAACTCTCTTTCTTCGCCTTCTGTTCACCTTCTGCATGAGTCTCCAGCTCTTTTTCATGAGTATGTTGGTGCAGGCCACATGTTCTGCACTAAAATACTAACAGACTTGCACATAACAATGGCAAGGAAAAAGGGACACAGAAATAAATGAATATATATTAGTCTATGTAATTAATGTTTGGAGAAAACAAGTCAGATGGGTCTTCTCAGATCTGAAAAGAGATTGCTCAAAGCTCATTACAACTGATGTTTAAAACTTGTTCCACTAAAAGAGGAGCATGGGTATACATCCACATCTGTTTCTGTGTGTATGTGTTTATATATGGAGGAAAAATAAATTTTTCAAACTAAAAATGCTATTCCTTTTTACAGGGACATTACAATACAAGATATCAGAAACTTTAATAATCATGCATAAAATTCATAAATAAATTAATTATATGGAAGACTAGTAAGCATCTTTATTGTTGACCTTGCCTCTTTAGCTAACAAGATGATCTGCTCCTAAACATTCACTAGATGTACTTTCCTGCACCACATTGCACAGGAAAAAGTTGCGTTCTCACAGATTAATTCAAGCTGGGGACATAGCTGGAGATTTCATGTGGCTTTTGTACAATTTCAAAATACAGTCAGTGATCATTTGTAAACACAGAAAGTGCTGTACTTTGAAATAACTTTGAAATAACTTCTTATTGAACAGTCTGACTGGCAAAGGAGAGTTAACTACAGGCCTAAAATCAGCCATTGCCCTGCTATCCTGATGATGATTACATTTCTAAAACATGGTCCCATGGCAATTTACACGCTTGAGACTCCAGACAAACCATTTTGTGAAACCCCAAGGCCCATTTCTGGCATAAGTGACTGGAAAGAGTCAGTGAAAATTGAGACTTATTTCAAGATACACTACCAATTACCCCCCAAAAAAGCCATAAGGGAACTGCAATGTAAAAGAGGATAATACCAGTCATGGCAGCAGAAACATTTAATTCAAAAATGTAATATAGGTGAAAGGAGGATAAGGAATAGAACAAATATTATGTATCAAATACTGCACCTAGTAAACAAAGATGAAATTAAAAGAGCCTAACATACACATACCAAAAAAAAATAAAATAAAAAAATCTGGGTCCTAATTCAGGTAGCATAGCAATAATTTATGAGTAACGAACAGAATTTGAGGCTAAAAACATTGTGGCTGCTAGTTAATGTGGTTTTAAGGAAATCAGACATTGTCAAAAATCACAGAATCTACTTGAAAGTAGAAGAGCTTCTGGCTTGGTATTTTAGCCTGACATGATTTGATACAACAATTAACATTCTAGGTACAAACATTAAGCTTCTGCTGATGGCAGTTTTCAGAAGATGTGGACCAAAAAGGCCATAAAGATAATGTTTCTGAAATAAAATTTGATCTTATTAGATGGCCACTATTCAAAGTACATACGTTTGTATGTGTATCTGCATACACATATATATATTATATATATTTATTTTATTTATATTATTATATTTATATATATATATTTATATTATTATATATATTTATTTATTTTTGTATATATACACACACATATATATATATATTTAAGGCTTTTGAGACTGTTTCCCACAACATTCTCCTCAAGAAACTGGCTGCTCGCGGCTTGGACTGGCGTACGCTTCGTTGGGTTAAAAACTGGCTGGATGGCCGGGCCCAAAGAGTTGTGGTGAATGGAGTCAAATCCAGTTGGAGGCCGGTTACTAGTGGAGTCCCCCAGGGCTCAGTGCTGGGGCCGGTCCTCTTTAATATCTTTATCGATGACCTGGACGAGGGGATCGAGTGCACCCTCAGTAAGTTTGCAGATGACACCAAGTTAGGTGCGTGTGTCGATCTGCTCGAGGGAAGGAAGGCTCTGCAGGAGGATCTAGATAGGCTGGATCGATGGGCTGAGGCCAACTGTATGAAGTTCAACAAGGCCAAGTGCCGGGTCCTGCACCTGGGGCGCAACAACCCCAAGCAGCGCTACAGGCTGGGAGATGAGTGGTTGGAAAGCTGCCTGGCCGAGAAGGACCTGGGAATACTGGTTGATAGGCAGCTGAATATGAGCCAGCAGTGTGCTCAGGTGGCCAAGAAGGCCAACAGCATCCTGGCTTGTATAAGAAGCAGCGTGGCCAGCAGGTCTAGGGAGGTGATTGTCCTCCTGTACTCGGCTCTGGTGAGGCCGCACCTCGAGTACTGTGTTCAGTTTTGGGCCCCTCGCTACAAGAAGGACATGGAGGTGCTCGAGAGAGTCCAGAGAAGGGCAACGAAGCTGGTGAGGGGTCTGGAGGACAAGTCTTACGAGGAGCAGCTGAGGGAACTGGGGTTGTTTAGCCTGGAGAAGAGGAGGCTCAGGGGCGATCTCATCGCTCTCTATAGGTACCTTAAAGGAGGCTGTAGAGAGGTGGGGGTTGGTCTATTCTCCCACGTGCCTGGTGGCAGGACGAGGGGGAATGGGCTCAAGTTGCGCCAGGGGAGGTTTAGGTTGGATATTAGGAAGAACTTCTTTACTGAAAGGGTTGTTAGGCATTGGAATGGGCTGCCCAGGGAAGTGGTTGAGTAGCCATCCCTGGAGGTCTTTAAAAGACGTTTAGATGTAGTCCTTAGTGATATGGTTTAGTGGAGGTTTTGTTAGTGTTAGGACAGAGGTTGGACTAGATGATCTTGGAGGTCTCTTCCAACCTAGACGATTCTGTGATTCTGTGATTCTGTGATTAATCCAGCCATATGAAAATTTGTATTTTGCAGAACAATTGCCAGTGTTGCTGGCAACTGTGTTGCTACAAAGGGAGAAGGGAAGGGAAAATAGTAGCAGAAGTCTGAAGAAAATTCAGAGAAATACCTCAGAGATCAAAAAATTCTGATCATGTAAAGAAACTATATGTTTCGATCTTCAAATAGAGAAAGCTTATTTAAGCAGTAATTTCAATGACATAAATTACTACATGTATTGCAAAAAAAAAAAAAAAAGAATTAATATCCATGTTGCAACAATGAAAACAAAATTCATTGCATTTTAGCATTCATGTTAGTAATATTTTTTTTTGGCTATCAGCTGTCTATGTAGCTTACAATGAAACAATTTTTGGTGCTTCTTCTTGTAAGGAACAGGTTATTAAATGTATGAAAAATGTAAAAGGTTACATGAACAAGTTAAAAGTTTAAATAATCCTGAAGCAGCTTGCTAATTAACTGCCACAAACATTATTAAGAATCATTACGTGTCTAAATAATGATCACAACAGTAAGGAGAGATGTTTTATGCTGACTGAAATGTAATCATAGATGGTGATATACTTACAGGAAGAATATATAACATTAGATTACAATCTGAAATCTTTATTGGTGTTAGTCTAGGGTAAAAAAAAAAAAAGCATTTCAGGTCATTTCAGGCATGTTTAACCTGCCAGAGAAAAGTAATTTTTGTTTAAATTTTGACCATTCCAGTCATATACAGGGAAAGTACCAGTCTGCTCACAGAGGTATGCAGGTTCTATTAAAAACAAAACAAAAAAAAAAACAAAAAAAAAAACTTTGCTTAGACAAAGGTTTTCAACCGTAAGGATTTTCTATGCACATAGATAAAGTCCATGCTTCAAGTAAAGGAGTTACATGACTAGCAAGAGGGGTTTTCATGGCCAAAAACCTTTTGGGATATCCTCTGTATAGAATAAGAAATTTCCAAACAGAGACGCTTAATATTAGACCAATTCGTTCTCCATCCCATCGAAGTTTTAAAATTCTTTGGGACAGACGCAACTTTTCGGTACTTGTGAGACACTTACAGGAGTTATTTTCTGTGATATCATCAACCAGCTTGTTGGATGAAGCTTGTGTGAGTCATATTGCGGGGAAATCACTGTATAAGTAGTAAATTAACCAACTGAAGGGAGATGGAAGTGAAATTAAAAAAAAAAAAAAAAAGAAGAAGAAGAAAGGATTTATTTTCACAGTATATTGATGAAGGCAGAGCAAGAGAAGTCAAGCATGAATGAGAGACAAAAATGGCTCCAAGAAATCTAGATATGTTTATTGGAAAAAGTGGATCTGTGCACTGAAAGGGATACAACTTATTTTCAGGGATTTATCGTCATTACCAGCCAGTGCTCTAATGCAACAGGCAGTACCCAAAGCCTTCAGTGAAAGAGTTCAAAACCAAGAACTGTTACACTGCAGAAACACAGATAGACACATCACTTCCTAAAGATGCAAAGGTGAGCATTTCATACATATTGTATTTGAGGTATCAAGATCAACATTGTATTTATCAGTGATTTTGCTGTCATTCTGAAAACTGTATAGGACCAAGCATCAGGTAAAATGCATATTCTTCACCACTCCCAGATTGCAAAAGCTTTGAGACACAACTTCTATGTTAGTTTAGTTTATTGGTACAGTACAGATGTATAAGTCTAAGACAAAAAGGATTGGAAATCAGAATAGTTTTATTCTCTTAGTTGAATGGAAATGGCAGTGCCAAATATTGACATAATTCTTTAATATGATAAATGAATCACAGAATTCATAGGTCTGTATCCTAAACACTGAGATCAAATGAAGTCTTTCCATTAATTGCTCTGGCTCTGTCTCTATATAAGACTTCTGACAATGGCTAAATATCAATTTGGCAAGTAAAACAGAGCTAGCCATTGTACTTGGCTGCCCCTGCTTCCCCTGGAAGCATGCTTATGCATTCATTATTTTAGTCTATGGATATCAGTATACTTTAGTCATTGTAAATTAGGACTGCATTATTTTTGGTTGATAAATTTCTGTCCCTCATTCCAAAATCATGAAAGAACATGACTATTAATATATTTGATTTCACTATATTTTTGTACATCATCCCCATTTTACTTATATTTAAAACATCCCAGACTTTCAGAAGTTTTTAACCCATAACACTCTCTGACCTTGATCACCTTTTAAAAATAATTAATTAAAGACAGGCTTGCTTTCATCATGAAGTCCTTGATTTTTGAACGTGTATCGACAAAGTTAAAGGGATTTCTAAATCACCACCTCATGAACAGGTTTCTGTATCTCTTTTTTCACTGCAGTCAGCTGACAATGTATGTATAAAAAGTTTCCATAAAGGTTCAGAAGAGAACAGAAACTGTAGACTGTTTCAATTTCAGATGTTGAAGTCATTGAGAAAAAGAAATAGCTAACAAAAAATTAAACAAAATTAACAACCACTACAAAAAAAAAATCCTATGAGTCCTGAGTTTTCACAGACTAGCTCTTTTGGTCAGGAGCAAAGCATTACAGTTCATTCTGTCACCTTTAACTGAAACTAAGATTGCAGCTGTGTCTCCGTCTGCAAGCAGGAAGAGAGTAACTCAGCCGTTCATCTCTGCTAGCCTCCACATGAATGATAGTTGCATAGACTCTGTTTCAGGATGACTGTCATTGTAAGAAGTCATTACACGCATGGATGCTTGCTCTGGGTTGGAGCCTTAGCCTTAGTATTTTGGCTTTGGTAGGCATGATGTTATCAATGTCAATGTATCATAATAATTGGCTTCCTAGTATGATATGGTAACATAACCATGAAACAGCTGTGTCACACATACCAGATACACAGTTGTCAAATACTGGGGATACTGGAACCACCTCACTTAGTTTCAGAACATTAAACTCAACATCAGACTAAAGGTACTTCACATCAGTAAACATAGTTGTGGACCAATACACATTCCTCCTTCTTCTCTCCCACATATTTTTCCTTCTTCTCCTCACTGCTGTTCAAAATCAATAAATTAATTTAACTTTAAAAATTCCAGAATTCAAATCTTGATATTTCACGTGCAAATCTACATAGCCAATAGTAAATACAAGTTCAAGTGCCAGGAAAGTATTTTCAGCATGCTTTCTGGTATATGAAGACCCATATGCATCTTCATTCTCAGAAATGTATATTTGCTTACATAGACAAATGCTTATACAACGTCCCAATTTATTACTAACTACATTATTGCACCTGCCTGTTAAGGTGACTAAACTCATTGTAAAGAAAGGAATAGAAAGGCTGAACATTTAAATTTCCATCCTCAGCAGATCAGTGTGTGCATTAGGCAGTTAAAGTCCATCGCTAACCCCACTCAGGCTTCAGGCAGATGAACAAGGCCTGCTGAGAAGTAATTTTCTCATGTTTCCAGTTCCAAAATAGCAAACAGAAGAGTCATTCTTAAGTAGTCCTTCCCTTCTTGGCAATGTTATCTACAAAAGTAGCACCATTTGAATGTAAAACTACCAGGAAAGAAATGCTTGACAATTTAAAAGGACAGTGTTGTGTAATGCCTCTTGTGCTGCTCCATTTAGGAAATCAAGGCTGTGTGCCTCAAAGGTACATTTACGGTATCCTTGCAGTCTGGGTTAGTGATGGACATGTGAATAGTGCAGAATAGTGCAGAACTGATGATACCACAATACCTAAGGCCAGCTAGATGTTACCAGAGAGATCCTTATATTTCTGTGGTTGTTGTCTTCTTTGCATTGTATACATGCCTAAATATTTCCCAGACTAAGTACCTAGATTATGTACCTAATGGCTAGTACCAAGTAGCTAGCCATTTTTGTTAGATATATTCAGGTTTTTAAGTAAAAAGAACCTTGCGTATTTCATCTGTAGATGCTGAAAATTGTTTACCTTAGTTGCTGACTTCGATAGGTTTGTACAAGACTTTCTGCTAGAGCTCATTTCAGTGCACCTTCTTTCTCTACACCTTTGCAGAAGTTCCTGCCAGGAGAAGTTGGGCAAGTAGGGAGAATAACACTTTAGGTCAGCACAGTGAAACCTGACAGTGCTCATTACATAAGAGCCCTTAAGCAGCTGTTTAAGGGAAATAAGGAAAACAACTTATCACCAAACTTGTGATGCATTAAATATCCAAAAAAAAAAAAAAGACTATGATGCTTGGTTCCTCTGTGAAAGGAACCCCTCCCCAAAACCCCAGCTCTGCTGTGTCTGACACCAACACCAGACTGGCCTCTGCCAGCAACCCTTCCTCTCACTGCTCATTTCCCTTAACCTAGAAAAGTCTCCAAGGCCCCTAGGGCAATTTTTATTGTGATAGCTGATGTCCCAGCCTCCAGAAGCAACTCTGAGACTTGAATCTTTATGAATTTGCTTGAGCAAAACGTGTTACTGTGTTTATAGGCTACAGGGCACTGGGGAAATCACGCCTAATTACTCTATTTTGCTAATACAAACATATCCTTTTATATCACAATTGTGTCATATTTTAGAGAATCCGTGAAGGCTTGTACTTGATTAGAAACTGAAGTCTCCAGAGTAATTCCTTAGTGTGCTCTGCTATACAAATTCTTTTTAACATTTTTGAACAATTTCGGGGCTTAAAGAGACAAAAAAAAAGACCTTGCTTGTCTTCAGCATGAATGACAGACAACACTGACAAGTGAGGAACAGATAGCAGTGATTTTTTCCAACTCTGAGAACTCACTGCCACTAAGTACGATACATCGCATGATAAATGTTATGGCAGTAAAATCAAAGAGTACGTCCCTTGCTCCCAGGTATGTGTACTCCATCAGAACACTCGTCTGTGAAAGTACAACTTCCTGTATGCTGGTCCCTGTGACTTGATATATTATAAGGTTACTTATTAAAAGCTTAGCTTTAGACATATTCTCAAACTTGAGCCACTGTCCAAATATTACACTACCAGCCTCCAATAAGGAACATTTTAAACACAAGACGATGAAGGTAATTTTCGTAGAGAGTAAGCATAGCAAAATAGTGAGAAGTGACAGAATCATACAAATACACCAGTGCTGGGGAGCTGACAGAAGTCATTTGTCCTCATTTACTAATACTTACTGACAGTAAGGAAAGAGGCCTGTATTTCAAACCAGGAATATATTTATTCTGGGGCAAAACTATCAGCCAAGTGTTCCTTCACATACAGTACAAGAAACCTACCCATGAAGTCTAGCTTTCTGTTGCTCCCTGTTAACCATTGCTTAGCAGACATCATAAAATCTCCTACCTAAGGTTCATAAATTCCACTTCTCTATCCAGATCGCTTTACTCACTAACTATCCACTGCTATTTCATTGTTTCCTCAAGAGCAGAACTTGCAGCATAAAGTCGGGATAGAGCCACTCACAGATCCAGTCTTCCTACAGCCACTAAGGGTACTATAAGCACAAAAGTCTTCCAGAGTCTCAGAAAGGAAGAATCAAAAACACAAGCATGATCTGCCAACATTTGATCCTGTTCTACAAATATCCTAATTCATACTGAATGTGCCTTATGGTCATATAATAAAATGGAAAATAAATCAAATTGATTAGGCTATAAGTACATTCAGACATTTTTTTCTCTGGATTTTTATTAGCTTGTGAAATGTGTTGACCTACTCTACAGATATCTCTGCACAGCTCCAACCCAGACCCATGGTCACACTATCAGTTTTTCAGGACACTGTCACCACAATCACAGGATATTCCAGAAAGCAAGCTTAGCCCAGTTTGAGGAAGTCAGACTTATTCCACTTTCCCTTGACCAGGAATGGCCAACAGATTTGTCTCGAAACTATTTCTTTCTCCTCACCCTTTTCTCTCAGGTGCTAATCAGAGGCTTAACTTCCATGGGGTTATCAATGAGATAGTTAAATAGTACTAGCTGTGATGATTTGAGCACTCTTTTCTCTCCAAAGGAGACTGAGAATCACAGAATAATGGAATTATTTAGATTGCAAAAGACTTCTAAGATCATCAAGTCCAACCGTTAACCTAGCATTGCCAAGTCTACCGCTAAACCCTGTCCCTAAGCACTACATCTATACATCCTTTAAATACTTTCAGGGATGGTGACTTCCAGAGATGGTGACTCAGACACTTCCCTGGGCAGCCTGTAACAAAGCTTCACAACCTTTTCAGTGACGAAACCCTGCTACAACCTCCTTTGAGGTAGTGGTAGAGAGTGATAAGGTCTCCCCTGAGCCTCCTCTTCTCCAGACTAAACAGCCTCAGTTCCCTCAGACGCTCCTCACAGGACTTGTGTTCCAGGCCCTTCACCAGCTTCATAGCACTTCTCTGGACATGCTCCAGGGCCTCAATGTCCTTCTTGTACTGAGGGGTCCAAAGCTGAACACAGTACTTGAGGTGCGGCCTCACCAGAGTACAGAGGGACAATCACCTCCCTGGTCCTGCTGGCTACACTACTCCTGATACAGGCCAGGATGCCATTGGCCTTCCTGGCCACCTGGGCACACTACTGGCTCATATTCAGATGGCTATCGACCAATACCCTTTTCCAGCGGGCAGCTTTCCAGCCACTCTTCCCTCAGCCTATAGCATTGCATGGGATTGTTGTGCCCCAAGTGCAGGACCCAGTATTTAGCCTTGTTGAACTTCATACAGTTGGCCTCAGCCCATCGGTCCAGCCTATCCAGATCCCTCTGCAGAGCCCTCCTGCCCTCAAGCAGATCAACACTTGCACCTAACTTGGTGTCATCTGCAACTTACTGAGGGTGAACTTGATCCCCTTTTTCAGATCACTGATGAAGATATTGAAGAGAACTGTCCCCGGTACTGAGCCCTGGGGGACAGCATTAGTGACCGGCCACCAGCTGGATTTAACTCCATTCACCACGACTCTTTGGGCCTGGCCACACTGAAGAGACAGCTTTTCACTTCACACAAGTCCCGTAACAGCTGTGTGGTATCTGTGATCTTTGTTTTTCCTTTCTCTCTGACTGAATGAGGTCTGGGCAGGTTAGCTAGCGTTGTAAAATCTTCCTAGTATTTTCTTTAGAGCCTGGTCTGTACTTTCTTCCTAGTGCCCTGCTTGCCCTGTGTCTGCAGACATCTACACACGTATCCAGCTACTTGTACAATGAACTGGTCACAAGGAAGGTTGTCACATGGCAGAAATGATTAAGAGTTAACTTTGTAAAAGTTTATTGTGTAGCCTGAAGGAGGAATCAGTTTGCTGTTGTTCTCAGGCATTCTAAAGGTACTTGCTTAATTACAAACAGTGCTGAGAAACAACATGGTTGCCAGTAGTGCATCTCTGAGAAAGAGGGTAAACTCAAGAAAAACAAATCAGGAAAAATAAACATCAAAAAATATCAATGGTGGGAAGTCCCATAAGATCCAAACCCAGAGCTCCAGGAGGTCAATGAGAAGAGACACAATGTCTCGGTGAGTACTGAACCAGGCTTTCATCTGTGGAATTGTCTTCTAAGGAAAGAAATGTTGCTATCAAGAAATATATTTTAAATGGGTAGTTCTGAAGTATTTTACTGGAAATATTCCTCCAAAGATCTAAGTAGTTGTACCATTTTCTTCCAGCCTCAGTTCCTGCTAGAGATATCATCCATCAAAATATCAGCAAATGATAAACTAGAGTCTAAATTCCTAGAAAGAAACACAGGTCAGTAGTGATTTGAGTATTTTTACAATACTGGACACCAGGGAATACCCACAGGTACTCACAGGTATACCCACTCAAAATGCCATGACCTCAAGAAAAGCAGAGCTTGCTGTCAACCACTGTTCAGAAGAACAGAGACTTTTTTTTTTTTTTCCTATTAGTCATCAGAGAATGGAGGGCAAGACAGTCTGGAAGCTGCTACTTTAAACTTGAGAGGAAAAACTTAGGAGAGAGTTTCTGAGGAAGTATCAAAGAACTGAGATTATTGGGTGTCTCCTGTCATGCCAAGTTTAGCCATGAGACAGAACAGTCAAATTTTAACACTGGAAGTTGCTATACTTTAAATATAAAAGTGAGTTTGTATAATCTTGACAAATCCTTTTGCAAGTATACTAGAAGTTTTCTTTTAAACCTGAGCTAACATACCACATCTGTTGTGCAGAGTATATCTCAAACTGTGTCTGGGGGTTGTTTGTTTATTTGTTTTTGTTGTCGTTTATGATGATGTTTAGCTCTTGAATCAAGTGAAAGAATAGAAGGGAGAAAATAGGAGGAAAGTAATCTTTCATACATAACACCACTACCCTTTTTAATCTGTTAGTTAGATCAGATAAATTGGAGTTTGGAAAGGCTTAGTGTGCCAACCTGGCCTTGCTCTGACCTCTCATAAAAAAAATCTGAGATGAGAGGGAGGGAAAAAAGAGTTGGTTACACTTGTCTTTTTTATCTTACTGTAGTTGTACAAAATATTGCCTCATCAAGCTCTCCACCTGTGATCTTCCAGCTCACTTGCAAGTATTTTGATTAGTTATGAAAGGTTCATGCACAGAACTATCATTTTTTTTCCTCAAATACATTTCCTCTAAGTCACTCAGCCTCAGCACTAGGAGTATTTCGGGGTGGCTTAGTAAAATGTCTTTACTCATAAAATGAGTAAATGAACGTGAATGAACCTGAACAATTCCTTTCCTCTACTCTCCAGTACCCAGAAGTATTGACTTGGTTTATCCATATAAAATAAAGTCTACCTTGCTCCAGAGAATTCACCTTCTCTTGTATTCTTACACCAGCCAGCTCGATATTATGGTAGGTTTTGTCATCCTTCTCAGATTAAAAGTAATAGTTAAGAAGAAGAGCTGGGCAGTACCCAACCACCCATTTAATAAATAAATAAATAAATAAATAAAAATGTAGAATTCATATGGGACAATGGAAAGAAAGAGATGCACCTGTATTTAGTTTGATAATTCCCCTGTCTGTGATAACCTCACTTTTAGACATTTTTTTTTTTTTTTTGAGCTGTTGTCTTCATACTGTATCTGCTTATTATGCTACTAGCATAGCCTGAGCCCTAGCTCTTTTAACCATTGGAAAAGGACAATGGGACTTTGAACAGAAATGATACTCTATTCACTTAAGATTCAGAAATCTCAGCCAAAGGCAAAGTGCAGTGAACACAACAGAAACTAAAAGACTTTCTATGTTCCTTGCCAGATACCTCTCTTTTGAAAAATTAAAATTAGATATCCTATCAGCTGTGTGTTTTTTAAATCACGGTACCCCTATGGAGGGCTGTCAACTTCACTTAACTTCAGGGTTATAAATCGTGTAGTTTAGCAGTGAAAAAGTTATTTCCAGATATGTCTTATATTCCACCTTCTTTTCTGTCAACGTACATGGCAGGATAATGAATTTTTGAGAGTTTGGAAGCTTTCTGACCATGGTTGGTAAACCAACCATGTGAATGGCATTGAACCTGAAGCCCTCATAATTCCCTAGTCTGCAATTCTAGGAGAGCTGAGCAATTTTATTTTACTGAGAATTACACAGTTATTGGGAATGTGTTCTGGAAAACCACCATGGGGGGAAATTAATGTTTTCTGGCTGATCCAAGTTACTCCATCTTTCCTTTTCATCTCTGATATGAATATCTGCTCTTGAATAAATCATCTGTTGGTTTCTTACATATTTATGTTAAGTATCAAGCTATGAGCTGTTTCAAACTACCTAGCATAATGCTGAAGAGATAGATAAGCTGCTTTCATGGTCTCAGTAATGTATTTAAATATAAAGTGGTTAGATAGGAAAGAGAAAATCAGAAAAACAATATGAAATTACTTTTCATTTGTGCAGTGTCCATTAAGATCATGATATAAGGGAGTACTGACCATAAGAAAAATGTAGGACAATCAGACAAATATAATTAGGATAAAATTCACTGATTTATATGCAAATGTCCTGGACTGGAGACTTTATATACAGCTGTTAACCTTTTGGATAAAGTACGTTTTAGTGGATATTGAAGAGATTGTATTTCACTTTCTGGGGAAAAAATGTACAAGTTTGACTATAGAGATGAATCAGTAACATCTAGATTTAACTGTGACGCTTTAAAACTCTAAAGAAAATATTTTATAAAGATGATGAGACAATTTAACAAGGTAAGGATCTCTTAGTGGTGGAATAATACCAATTTACACATTCTTCAGAATTCAGAAGAGTCATGACCAAGTCAGTAATCTCCTCAGGGCTGATATCTTTTCCAAAAACTTGTCATCTATAAGTAATGAACCTGAGTATGAAAATACTCAAAATGTTAAAATATTTTGGCAGCTCTTTTCATTCTTGAAATATCTTCCCATTCTGACAGAAATCCACTTTTTTTTTTTTTTTTTTTTTTTTTTTTTTTTTTTTTTATCTGTATTCTTTTGTACAGTGATCTTAAGTTTTGGTGATGACTTTGTTTATACAGTCATTGACCAATTTTAAGAATGCCATGGAAAAGACTGCCAAAACTATTCTAAGTTGAGATAGATTCTGTCACATTCTTTTGATTCACCAGGTCAGACACCCTGTCAGGAAATTAGATTTTTATTTACGTCCTGTTCTGAATAAGCCATTTTATCATATTGCAAATCAAGAACTAGAACAGAATCAAAGTTCAGATGGAGACCTAGAAAACCTAGAAAACTATGGATGTTTCAGCATTTAAAATACAGAGTTTGTCCTTTTCCAGTCTTCCAAGACCTTCCCTGTACTTTATTAATTCTCCAGATAAATGTTGATAGTTCACAAGCTATATTGGCTGCTTCTTCTAGTTCTATTATAAGACGGTTTTAATATTACCTTGCCAATAAATTTGAACACATCTTCATTATCTTAATATATATGATTCTACTCTTCACCCTCTCGTGAACATATCTCCTTTCTATAACCAACCATTTAGTAAAAAGTATCTGATTGTTATCTTTTTTTTTTTTTGCGAAGACTGAAACAAAGAAATAATTCTTCAGTATTCTTTGTTTTCCCTCTTATCTGTTCTTCTTTATTTGCTAAGGACCAATACTTTCTTTGTTTCCTTTTTACTTCTAAAAGGTGTTTTTCCCATTTCAGTATCTGAGGTTTACTACGCACCTCTGCTTTCTTTACATTCTTAAATTATTCCTTAATGCGTACAGCTTGTTTTCACTTCTGATACATTATCTTTTTGATTTTGTGGTCACTGAAAGATTCCAGGTACTGTTTCACTATTTTTTTCTTGATGTTACCATTTATTTTTGCCAACTGTTTGATAATTCTAAGTTCTCCTGCCTCCCTTTATATGCCAAATTCAGACTTAACCCCAAAATTCCCTCTCTGCCAAGTATCATAAATACATTGTTTTTCTGAAACCAGTTCTGCTATTTCTCATTAAAATTTTGTAAAACAAAATCAAAAGCAAAATCAACAACTACAAGCTTTTTCATGCTCTTTTACCACACTTCTTTCTGCAGTGGTGTTTTAATCAACTCCTCCTTATGAGTCAAGATCACACAGAAAATAGCTCAACATCATGCAATATCCTCCATACTTTGAAAAAGACTTTATGCCTAGCTTCTTTTGCATAGTATCTGTACTCTATTATATTTTTGAACATGTGCCATATAGGTCTCTTTTTATCTCCCAGTAGTTATTCAAGTAATTCAAGTCCTTTAATGCACTCATTTTTGTGGGTTTGTGGGTTCAAACCAATTCAAACACCTTCCACTTCTTCCCAACTAGGTGATTTATAACAGATTTCTTACTACAACCTCATAGATGTCCATTTCCCCTTTACCTTCATTCAATGTCAATCAATAAACCTTTTGTTTTTGAGATACAGAGCAGATATTTTCAATCTGGACACACAGCACAAATCTCTTCCTTTAATTTTCTGGAGTTCTTTCCGCAAAGAGCAGCACCTTTTAATGCTAATAATCTAGTCCTGCAGATTGTTTTTACCACCTCTCTGTGATTCAGTTATGTCATAGCTTTCATCCCAGTTTCTTCTCATTTCCCATATGTGTTTGGAGGCATCCCACTGCCTTGTGGTTTTCTTCCCGACACTCCTAGAGCAATGAGGGATCTGTCCTATGAGGTAATGAAGGCAGCTTCATGCACCTCCCCACTGCAGCCTGCCTGAAGTGTTTTTGCCTAGATTCAAATTTACATTGAAAAAAGCATGCCTGAGGAAGTTTTTTTTCATTATATGAGAATACCAAAGGTTCAATATTTTAAACACTCGAAGTAATTTGCTTATTCATTAGCTTCTAACTTCCGCATTTAAAGGTATACTGAGAAAAGTTTACTTAAATGTATACTGAGAAAAGTATACTTAGGCACTGGAACAGGCTCTCCAGGGAAGTGGTCATAGCACTGAGCCTGACAAGAGTTCAAGAATCATTTGGACAATGCTCTCGGACCCATGATCCGATTTTTTTGTTTTTAATTTTTTTGGTGGGTGGTCCTTTAGAGACCCAGGTGTTGGACTTGATGATCCTTGTGTGTCTCTTGTAATTTGGATATTTTATGATTCTATGAAAAATGCACTTTGCACAGAAATCAGTGCCCCTGGGAATGGTCCCCCTAGGTGTTTCTGTGAGTACCCATCAAAGAAACAAGGGCAAATGACAGATGTATCTCCAAGCATATTTTGACACTTTGCATGCTCAAGGCTGCCACTGAAGAGCAGTGGAGAAGTGCTCTCTGGACCTCAAGCCAGAGACCATATCTGTGCTATGGGCAGTCTCCTTGTGCAGTGGTATCAGTACACAAAGCATTGCTGGGGCAGACATTGCTATATCAGCAAAACTGAATTTTGTACTAGCAAAACCATGACATCCTATACACAATAATCTTTTCAAAGGGTTTTTAGAAAGGTAAATGTAACTTAGCACAAGTGGCTTCCAAATTAAGGTTACAAGGAAGTAAAAGGATGGAGTTACACATTGTCCGTCCAGCAGAAGTGATTCATCAGCTGCAGTTTCGGCAAATTTAGGTACTCCACCCCTTACAGTGCATGCAGCATCCAATCACATCACCTCAGGTCTTGTAGCTTTTTATTCCATCTCCCTCTGTGAGTTTTCCCAGAAGATGCAAATATCTGTACGTTCTGTGAACAATTTCATATGGGCAGTAAGTTTAGGAACTTTAACATGTATTTTCGTTATTATTTCAATTCTACCTGACAGTAGCGGGTACAAAGAATTTTGAAAATGACATTTATGATTAGATAATTGTAGTTGTTTTTATTTGCCTAGAGCAATTAAAACCTGGTACTTCAGGGCACACTGCAGGGGTAGAGGGAAGCCACCAGCCTTCCCAAGCACAGACTTACGCAAACATAATTTTTCAGAGCAGCTGGGCTTCAGGTATCCTACACAGAGTAATAGCCCACCTAGTGTAAATCCACTTCCATGCTCCAGAAATTATTGGAGAAATTTTTGTCCTACATCATGTAAACTACATTGTGTATGAAATTACCGCAGTTCCTCTCTGGCATCAGGCTCATTTGATGCACTTGCTAGAGCCTGTTCTTGCAGAAAAGAAAGATTCCAGAGTCCACTTGTACAGTGCCCTCCATAAAGCTGCATAAATATGCAAAGGGAAAATTTCCTAACTTCTGAAAAAAATTAAAATTTTGAGAATGATATTTTCTTCTGTTGGCAAGAGTGTATACAATATTTTTATTAAAATATTTATACTGGAAAATAATACTTAAAGAAAACTCATGTATTTTTCTTTCTATGTTAGAAAATGTTTAAATATTTTTGATTACTGATTTCCTTTTCCTTTTCTACACTTTCTACCCTTTTTCACTCCTCCTTTTACCTGTTTCTCATTTTTGCCAAAGGAAAAAGCCATGCAACTAGAAATTGGAAACTTTTTTTTAACTTCCATATGTCAATAAAAATCATGATTGAAGACACCAATGTTTGAAAATGTACCGTATGTTTTCACATATGTTTTCAAAATAATTTTGTTGCTTTAAATGTTGGCCAACTCGAGTCTACCTTCAAGTGTCCAGGAGTCCTGTGAGGGGCAGAGCCAACCAGCTCATTCAGACTGCCAAGATGCTCTAGGTTCTCGCTAGACTAAGGAGGAGCAGTACCATCAGAGGGACAAAAAAGCAGGCAGCCATCCTCTCCCACGCTGAGTAGCTTCTGATGCTGGAGCCTTGTACTATTCCTGTGTACCAGACTAAAAACTCATGATGGATTGGTGAAAATGCACACCTCTGAGCCCCCTTTTCCACCCAGCTTTTCTGCCAGGGCAACTGTGATGGCCTAAAGCCAGTACAGAATAGTGGAGGAAAAGGTCTCTTCTTTTTCATCGCTTCTAAAACATTGATATATTCTTTGCTGTCTAGTGTAAAAAAAAAAATTAGCATTGCTAATGACTTATAATTCAGCCCCTTCAGATTTTGTACAGTATAACCCTCAATTAAAAATAACAAGAGGCGGAATGATGTGGAAAAATATGGTTGCACAGAGGTCTGAACTGTGCAGGTGATTTAATTTCAAACAAACAGGCACATGACAACCTTCAAAATCTCCAGAGTAAAGTAAGTCACCCCATACATATAGTCTGCTCACATACATAAGAACTGCACACTGAATCCATGCTTATTGAATGCAACAACCTGAAATAGTCACTGCATGCAGAGCTAACCAAATCTGAAACTTGTGTCAGAGGCAGGGAAAATATATAAGCATCAAGATGCAGATAAAAATACACCTCTTGTTTGAACTCTGTAAGACCTGAGAAGTGAATGAAGAAAATTTCCTCTGTCTTCTTTATCACTAAAGTGAGCTAGTCAAGTCTTTTCGTCTTCTCAACATACAAGTATCGGAATTTTCTGAGCAGATAAAACCCCCGGGCTTTCAAATCAGAAATGCATTATTGACAATTTAATAAAGACAAGAGTTGAATCAAGCCTTTTGTGGCAGAATGTAAAGGAAGAGGGTTTTAGTCCTCAGCTTCAACAAAGTCTGCAGTCCTTGCCAAGACAAAATTCCTTTTGATCTCCTTGCAAATCTCACATATTCCTTCTTTATACATGGGAGCCCCCCTAACTTTGGTTTTATATCTTCCATCCGTGTTGAAAGAAAAGACATTATCTCCACTTCTCTAGCACATACTAAATGCAAAGTCATGTTTCCCTTGGGGAAAAAATGTTCTTCTACCTTTTGCTTTAATACTAGCTAAATAGTGAATACATAACTACAGTGGATTTGCTCTTTTCTGTCTTGTTTCAGTTTTGGTATTTTGCATAGATCACTCAGCAGCTTCACATTTCTAGTCAGTTGTTACTACCCTCGTATACTGCAGTCTATAAAGCCTATAGCTGTTTAAAATTAGATGATAGTTCACTATGGGAATGTTCACTGGGAACAGTAAGAGGATGTACAGCATTACAACAAAGGGAAATAACAGTTTCATTACATACGCCAAAATAAGGCTGTCCCATGTCAGACAGCACAGCCTGTATAGGGAGAACATTTTTACTTTACTTCAGTTCCATTTTTCTTTTTTTAGCCAAATCCATTAAATGCAAATACCAGAAATCTGGCACCGGCAAATGCATTTGGGCCAGCAAAGCAATCTGCCAAGGCAGAGTGAGTTGCAAAGAGCAAGACCTCAGGCATAGGTTTGGAGTTGATAACTGAAAAAAGCAGAACAAAACCAGGTCCTATTCAGCTGGAGTGGGCAGGAACCAGGCTGAAAATAAAATAGGAGTTAATAAAATATTTTGGAGGAAATCACTCTGCCTTGTGGTTTGGTTACCACCTTGGTTTCATGGGCTTGGTGAATTGGGATTTAGGTAAGAGTGCTGTATATCTGGATTTGCCAATGGGAGCATAAAGCTTCTGTCAGATTCCCCCTGCCTTATAAAGTGGCCCTCTGGCAGGGCTGGTAAAATTCACCATGGAAGTCTACATTCAGAGCAGACCTTGCAATGTCACTCCTTCAAGATCCAAACTGCCATGCAGATTTACTACCACAGATATCTTGGCCTAGGACTGTGGCTTTTGTAGGAAAAAAGAAAAATGGGAGAAAATCCGCTTGCAGTCAGGAGTGAAACTTAATCCAACACAAGTATGAATTGAAATGAATAAAATATTTTGGGAAGAGCAATGAGCAAAGAAATGCCACTACATCAAACTGTGCAGAACATTTCTGAATAGTGGGCTGGAGCAAATTTTCCTTGCACAAATATTTAAGTGGTGTTGGTCTTCTGGCTTACAGGCTCTGCCTCTCTACTGGAGATACCCTGGAGGAGCAGCCGGGGCTTATTGAAGGATTCCCTCCCCCAACAATTTAAAACCCATATATGGTGAGTTGGAGTGGGTGAACTATGGACTGGGCAGTGAACGAAAAGAAAAACATTTTTAAACTGCAGACTTATCTAATATTTTAAAACAGTATAGTCATTTCAGCTGTACACTTTTGTATGTCAGCCAGCACACTTAGTGTGACCACAGTCCATAGAGGAGTTGTGTGTTCATGCATGCAGAATTGGAAAAACTACCTGTCAAAAAAATGTGATTTTCCCTGAACAGCAGGTAATCAGCATTCAGTAACAACCTTGTCTCGGCATGAAGCCTGATAGGAAACAGAGTGTCATAGCAGAGAAATAAGATAATTGAAAAGGAAAATGTTTTAGTACCCAGGAATTCTTCTGCCAGTCTCTCTGAACTAAATCTCAACAACTGACTGGCAGACAGTGTCTGCCAGTGTCTCTCTGTCAAAGGAATAGGTTGGCCCTGACCCTCTTCAGAAAGTGAGACACGTCAAACAAAAGACAACAAGACTCATCCTCATTTCAGCTCACAGCTATTAATTTTCCAGTGTGACTGCTCCAAATAACAGATGTGTAGCCAGAGCTGTTCCTGGATTCCAAGTGATGGGGACCAGTTTCCAGCACCTTGACTCCTCTAATTACACTGACAAGTCTCCTGAAATCTCTGCTGCGGTCCTTCATCTGAAACGAAAATGCAGATGAACTTCAATAGTGACTGTTGAGCTGAGTGGAATGAGAGGATTAATTAGTTGCACTTCATAAAACAATAAGATTAAAATCCATGAGTAACTGCAAAATGCAATTGGCAATAACAATGCAATCACCACAGTGCAAGAAAGACAGGACTGGTCCCAGCTATGTCATACCTGGAGTGAAATATATTTGTTGTACTAAGCTGGTGGACCAGGGAAAAGTTGCTGTCTGGCTCTCAGCTCTGCTGGCCTGGGCAGCTGCCTCCTTTGTCTAGAGGCTGCAGCACCATCACAGGAGCATCACCTCTACATCTCCGGGGTCCAATGATCTTCTTGGACCAGGGCATCCTTCAGCTCGCTGGGGAGGGTTATGGCTAGCTCTGCGTTTTGGGCCTGTGAGGTATCCTGCGGAGGAGGGGGTTGTACAGCAGATAAAGCAGTTTTAATCCTTCCCCTCCTCAGCACACCCTGGAGCAATGCAGGATCTGGGCCATCAGTGGGGCAGTGCAGCCACCCAGCTGCTGCCCTGCACTCTGACAGCACTTTGGCACCACCAGGGCATTGTCCAAGGACAAAGGGTTTGCATGTTTTGACACATCCCAGATGGTGCCAAAATACCATTATAATTTTAATATCATTCTGAAAATCCATGCCTTGCACTTCAAAATTGCTGTATTGAACAGTTTTGACATTTCTGACAGTGCTTTTGTCCCACCACTCACAAACATTCAGTGCTCTCACAGTTGCAATTTACAATTCACTGAAAAACATATCCCACACACTATGGTCTTTCTCTCTCTCTCTCTCTCTCTCTCTTTCTCTCTCTCTTTTTTTTTTTTTTTTTTTTTTTTTTTTTTGTAGGTGAAGTGCCTTTGTGCAGTTCCCTTCAGGGACATAACCCTTGGATTTCATGTCTTGGATCACCGTTTGCACTGCTGAAGATGCAGAACTGGTCCAAAGTACAGCTCCACAGCTCCCTCTTGCTTATGCACTAGACTGTGCCTAAAGAGCCTATGTCTAGCCTTCCTGGGGGCACTAAACTAGTAGCATGTCAGCCATAGCTTTCCTGTTAAAAGTGCCTCTCTGCTTAGCTTTTCTCTCCAGATGCCCTTTACCTAACTTTATACAAGCTGTGATAGGATGAATGTCACCAAATTCTTTGGTAAAAGCCCATCTCTAGGAAGAGATGTCCCTTTTTCTCTAAAAAGGGACAACAGCAAGAAAAGCATATGCTGCAGTAATGCCTCCACTGCTTCTCTCTTCTCTCTACAGATAGTGTTTTTCTCTTTAAGGGAAAAAATAATGGGGACTGCCCAGCCTCCCTTCCGATCCCATTGCAAGAAAGTGTCAGATCTTGTCAGATGTGCTAGAGAAAAGCTTTCACAGTACCTTGCTAAAATAAAGGCAGCAAGGAAAAAAATAAATGAATAGCATGAGCCAGCACTGTGAAGGTGCTTCTGGCCTCCACATACCGGTTCAATTCAGGTAATGATTGGAAAATATAAGCCTTCTATCACAAAGGTTTAAAATTGCACAGAAAACTGTGTAGTTCACAGGTTTCTATTCCTCTGCTGAGTGCACTGCAAATGCAAGGTGCCTGCTGCAGTTCTTTCCAGGGATACATCAAGTGGAGAGAAAGAAAGTACAAAGCTAATGGAAAGCAGAGAGCAGAGTAGAGAGGATGGAGGGAGCACAGCAGAAAAAGATGGATAAGGATATGTCTTCTGGCTGAGATGTGATGCAGCCAGCTAGTTAACTTGCTTTCTACAACCTCTGATGGACTCTCTTTCCACTGCAGGGACTTCACTGGCCAGCATATGTAATGACTTAAATGGCAAGCATAATGCTCCCAAAACGTGATACATTGCCTGCTTACAGCACACATTTCCTCTTCACTGTGGGTATAGAGCAGAGTCAGGAGCAGCATGAGCCCTCTGTGTCAGTGAGCCAAGGTTTGGTGTCCCCCACCTGGCTTTGAGACCCTTCCCATGCACAGCAGAAAGCAGTTCCCAACCCAAAGCTCACCATCCCCTATAAAACAAAACCATAAATGATGTGCTGTGGTCATGGAATGCAGGTGCACAGGCTTCTGGTTACTGCTCTTCTGGCTGAAGGCTCTTCTGGCTCTTAACTGTCCCCAGCACAGAGCCACCAGCTCTACCCTGCTGTCCTAGCTTGGCCAGCTGAGCCCCCCTGGTGAGCAGTCCCTCACCCCTTCAATCCAAGCAAAGAGGGTTTTTATGCATGCTTTCAGTGCTAGGTCTTTGCTAAACTATGTGTATACAATGAATTCGTGCTGTTAGCATGTGAGCTCTGCCTTTCTTGATCACCAGCCTTCCTACCACGTGGGAATGACTTTCAGTCCCCACTGGTCAGGAGCAGACTTAAATCTTTCTGTGCAACTGAGTTCTCCCAGAAAAGCAGTGTTTCTCCTTGAAAAACCTATCAGGCAGGCAGGGCCCACCACATCTTCTATGCTATGTTACAGCACAAACCTCACTGGTTTGCCTTGCCATTTCTGCACTGACACCATAAAAATTAATTGTATTCAGTGTATTTAAATACTTTGCTGACAACAAAAATTATGAGTTCATTCATTAGGTGAGAATAAGTTTTATTGTTTAATCTTTAAAAACAAACATTTTTATTTTTTTCAATTCCAATAATCCATTGACACTTTCATCAGACCTTAACACACAGTAAGACAGAGCCCCTGAAGCTGGTGACATTTCATTTACACACACTTTGCTAGCAATAACTGATGACTAACCGTGATGAACAACGGATGGGAAAATCCAAAGACTGGTAGGTTTGAAAAGTTTACTGACATTGTGATTGCTACAGAAGAAGCTACTCAGACAAGAGGGAAACCTTCCCACACACTTAGTGGGAGCATTAGCTGAGTGCACTGTCATTCCTAATGTCTAAGCATATGGAGATTTCACTGCAAAGGCATAATGTTCCTTCTGTTAACTTATAAGAGGAACTGGCATGGATTCTATAATGATTTTTAAAACATTACATTTTCTAGTCAAAGTTGAATGTGACTTTTTACACGCATCTTTTGCTCTGTACTCAGACCTGACAGCTAGGTTCAGAGAGCCCAATGCCAACTGGAAGGAACCTGAAAAGATACAGCTTTTTTTTTTTTCCTTCACATTAAGTAATAGGCATTATGTAAATATATATTCACATATTTCCCAGGCTAAAAAAAAAAAAATCATCTCACGCAAGTCAGCCTTGGCTCCCAGTACAGAGAAAGCAGAAATGAAAGTGACTGTAAATTCAGGCATGGAGACTACAAACTTTCCTTCCTGATTTTCCTGTGTAGATTTATTAGAAAAATATATATTTGTGGTTTATGCTAATAGCTCAAAATATTATCTGACCATGTAGCTAACCAGCACCACACCTCAAAGTGCAGTCACAACACAAAAAATATCCCGAAGTTTTTCTGATTATTTTAAAGACCTGTGTATTACAGCTGAGATTTCAAATGACACCATGGATGCCAAGCATGCAGCTCCTCTGCATAACGCGTATTACTGTTTTAGTTGTTGTCGTCTTTTGACAGTGTGACATTTTTAGTCTTTGCCAGTTAAAGCCTCCAAACATGTGCCTTTGTTGGTGAATCCTCCAGAGACTCATTCACATACCCAACTTTGTGCACTGATGTCAATGGGACTTCGAGCGGGAAGGACCAGATGACCTCTGAACATAGCTTCCAGACCTGTTTTCCAATGATTCACCGTCAGTTCAACATCGCCTAAAGGTCTCAAAGCCTGATCCTACCTCATCTGAGGTCAGAGACACAGCAGCTGCAGTGACATCAGCCCTGAAGGAGTAGGATCCCATTTGGGCCCAGCTGTGGTCCCATGTATCTTAGGAAGTTTTGGAGAAAGCACACACACAAAGTCTGAGCATTCAGACTCCTGCTGTCTTTTCTGATTGCTTTTCCAGAGACCCTGAAGGCACATGCTAATTTTGAGCGTAGGGAGGTGTCTTGTTCTGTAATGCCCTGTAAACCTCTTATACTACTTATCCAGGTGGCTGGTCATGTGTTTTAAATATATATGCTTCTGTGGAAATCCAATAAAATTCATCTTAATTATTGTTCATCTACAAAACATGGAGGGTAAAAGCTGGGGGGGGGGGGGGGGGGGGGGGGGGGGGGACACGACAGAGACAGTGTCTGCAGTTTAAAAGCAGGGCAGAAAAATCTGTGATTCTGTGAAAACTCTGTGTCCCAAGCAAATGCAAATGTGCTCTATAGCAACAGAAATTCCCTTAAAGTGGCTACTTGGAGACTATTTCATGGAGTTTAACATGGCTGTCCCTTTTGCAACTAGGTTCATTTTCTTCAAGTCACCACAGAAATGGCAGTGAAACACTGCTGCTGCATCACTGATGTTACAAAGATGCAGGTATTCCCCTGAGGCCTCCTGGGGAGCCTGGGACCCACTGGCCCTGCAGATTGGAGGCACTTTGGGAGGAGGACCACCTTATCTCCCAAGCTAGCCCCAGCTGGAGCACAAAGCTTTAACAACTTAATCAGAGGGCTCTGGCATGTCCAAAATGAGAGCCTGAAGCCCTCAGCATGCCTTTGCAGTGGCAGAGGAAGTGGTGCTTTGTGCTGGCAAGCTGTGAGACAGAGCAGCAATTCAACCCAATCCTCCCTCACCGACAGAAGCAACCATTTCCAGAGCCCTTTCTCAGATACCACTTTGTTTGCTTTTCCTACTTCTTCCAGGGGAGAAAAAAAAAAAGGAGCAGAGAACACAGGAAAGAAGAGATGTGCCTGTTCTTGCTCTGCAACATTGTCCTTGTAAGTCAAGTTCAAGAATTCCTGAAGGACTGGGGTTTTGGCATGGGAGAATTATCACTGGTTTCAGTAGTTTGCACCAGCAGAGATTGTTGCCCATTATGCTATTTCTTCACCCTCCTAATTCCAATGTCCTATAGAGGAAACTGGGAATAATGAACTATGTTCTAGGTCAAGTTCCTCTCAAATTACACCAAAAAAGGTAAATAAAGGCTGTATGCCATCTTCAAATTACCCGAAATATTGTGATTTCATTAATGTGGAATGTGGTCAGAACCTGCATAATCTCAAAGCAAGGAACAAACTGACCTGTGACTCCCAGAAAATATAACACGTGGTTGCTCAGCATCACTTCTTCAGAAATAAACTTTTCTGTTGGTAATTAACTTTTCAGTTGTTATAACAATTAGAACAGCATGAGATTGGTCTTTTAAAGCTCTACGTTGTGTTATTTGCTTTGAACATACAGGAAGTAAAATACACAAAGTCTAGAAAGGGTAACACTTTACAGAAAAGTTCCCCACAGTTATTGTGTTCTCTTGAAAATGGGGTTGATGGAAGTTAAAACAAACAGAGGATTTGTCTGGCAGTTTTTGATGTGAATACAGTTATCACAATATACTTAAGTCAACATGGAGAGAGTCATATATCATTTATAGTATGTCCATGCTGTAGCATGTGCCCCATCAAAGTGTACATGAGAAAGAACAGGAAAATAGTGTATAAACTGGGATAATAGAAGGGCTCTTAAGAAGAAGCTACATTCATATGTCCAGTATAACAACATTGTTCTTTGATTCCTTCATATAAGCAGCTCTAGAGGTCTGTAAATGCACAATGCACAGGTACTGCTTCTAAAGTGATTTCTAAGTTTTCAAGTTCAGTGCTTTTTTCTCCCTGCACAATCACCTTTACCGACTTCTTACTGCCCTCCCTCATTTTTACAAGGAGGTTGTTCTCCAAGGCTGCGCTTTCTTGAGAAGGGCTTCCCATAGCACTTAGCTTCTCCTGGCAGCGTTTTGGACAGCTTTTAAAGTATTCAAAAGTATCACCATGCTTTTCAGAGGGGAAATAAGAACATCCTTCCACAATTGGAAGAGCATTACATCTAGATTCACTTTTGTCCTTAAATGTTCTCAAACCGGTGTTCAAAGTCAATCTGTATGTCTGCAGCGTCTTGACACAAAAACAACTCCTGATGCATAACTGTCGAAGAACTGTGAAATCTTTGGCAATGGTACTTCGGAAATTGGGCTTCAGAAGAAGATAGATAACTGGATTGTAGAGTGTGGAGGATTTTGCAAAAACAGCTGGAACGGCAAAGGCTAATGGAGGAATCTTATCTATTGATCCAAATGCTGCCCACATGGCAATGATGGCATAAGGGCTCCAGGCAGCAAAAAACCCAATGCACACAGCAATACTCAGCTTGCAGGGTAAAAAAAAAAAAAAAAAAAAAAGAGAGAGAGAGAGAGAGAGAGAGAGAGAACAGTGAATTAAAAAACTGCATGCATGAGAAAAACAGCTGTCAATATAGTATATGCATAAAAATACCACCTAATTGATCCCCCTTGTTAAAAGTCTCCCCAAATCCTCCATTATACCTCAGCTGCCCCCTAATGTGAATTTGTCTAGCAACTTAACTCTGTGTGAGACTTGCAAATTTCAAAGTTTAAACATATCAGCTCTTACATTTCTCTTCCTTTTCACTGAAGTGCCATGAAAATTCTTTCTACACCAAAAAGGAAGCTAAACAAAAGAAAAAGATACTTTTCTGAGGAAGCTTTTATATGGATTGCAAAGTCATTTCCATCTACTTTCTAATTCATGAGTAATACTGGTTTTCCTGGCTAGGGAGTGTCTTCAACAATTTTATTTTTTGTGCTCATCTGGAGCCATATATAGACAACTGACAACAGAAAACCAGAATGATCCTGAAGATGAATTAAATTCATTAATTTAAATTAACTTCTACCCACCAATTACTTGTCTTAGTAAACTATATCAAGAAAGCTTTAATAGACTTAAAAAAAAAAATCATTGGTTTTCTTTTTTTGGTATAAATTATCACAGAGATATGTAAAATGTAGGAATAAATATTTAATCAGTAATAAACATAAACTCTGAGAAATCTGAAGTAAACTGTAAGCATCAGCTTGTACAGGAAAACTAATCTGCAGGGCATTCTTCTAAGCGTGGTTTATAAATGAAGTGCATGCATATTTTAAGGACAGAAACAAGAATATTCATGCTCCTGTAGAAGTTTCAAATGTCCGTGTTTGCCAAGAGCATGTATTTACAAATAAAGAAGACAGTAGAGAATCCATTCCCTTTAGAGTAATATTGGATCCAAGCGAAGAGAGGAAAAGACATACAGAAAGTACTTTTGCTTTCAGCTGCTAATTGTGCCACCTCCCTGAACTGACCTCTGCAAGTGGGAGTACAGAGCAGCTAACTAGCTTGGTTAACTGAAAATGCAACCCTTTTCTCACTGAGGCTCTGGCTGTAGATTCAAGGTTGCGAAAATCATGTTTGTTGTTTTTTTTTTTATTTTTATTTTTACTGTGAGAGATCACATTGTTGTACTCAAAGTGAGAATGACAGAGAGAGGTCCTGAGCACTTAATATCAGAGGAAAACACATAAAACTCCTTTAAGGCATAGAGATCTACACAAAATACTATTATTTTCTCCCTAAGTTTAAGAGTTTCCCAAACTTTATTTTGCAAGAAGAAATGCATGGTGATTGCCAAGAAATATATAACACAAGTTTTATGAGAAATGTCTGTCATGTATAACTGTTTTTACTATTAAGCTAAAATCTGTTTATGAATTTGTATATGTCTCTAGAAAGCCATCTGCTATAACAATAACAGCACAGGAGAAATTTCCCATTTATGAGCAATGTCCATTGGTTCACCTGAAGTCCAAAGCCGCAGTGATTTGTCAGAATTAAGAAGCAAAGTATTTTGACAGAATGAGACTAGTTAAGAAAAGATGGAAAGAGACAAAAACACATGATAAAGTGGACTTAATTTCTCTCTTCCCCTTCCCCACCTTCCCACACCCCTCCCCACTGAGTGCTTTATTTATTTACCTCAGCTGAAGATCTGGCTCTACTTGTGGAAAAACCAATGTCACAGGCATGGGTTTTGTAATCCTAAACTGTCCATGTCCATGGCATTCCAGGATGAAATGAAAAGCAGTTTTTGTGGCAAGCAATGTGCCTTGGCCCTTTAGAATCACGTCAAGAAGAAATGGACATTAGAATTGACTGGTTCG
Source organism: Cygnus olor (assembly GCF_009769625.2). NCBI lineage: Eukaryota > Metazoa > Chordata > Aves > Anseriformes > Anatidae > Cygnus > Cygnus olor. Next base: position 114,888,000 of record NC_049170.1, read on the forward strand.
TTTCCCAGATGGCTTATTTATGGCAGCAATTAATCTCTGGGATTGTGATAGGTTTTACTTTGTTCCTGTAAAAAGATATTTGGCACATACTTTCAAGGAGCTCTCAGCCTACTTCCTGAACTGCATCAGTACCATTTTTACAGCAAAAACAGGACATTCATTTTACGTAACCTCAGCTATCCAAAACTTATATTCTAGGTCTAATCTAGTCAAGGTTCTTTACAATGTCAAAGGAAAGAGAGACATATCTCCAGAAAGCAATTGATATCATCCAAAGATGTATGCCTGTAATAGATGTGACAGATTGCTCTAAGGTCCTTGTCATTGACAATTTTGAAGCTCTGAACTTAAGACAACTACTTTTAAGTGAAGTGCAACTAAGCAAAAGGAACTCCCTTTGAGACACTTGAGCATATCAGCTATATATACATGCATGTAAAAAGAGACTGTTATTATTATTTATACTGTCATGTCACATATTGAGAAGTCTAGATTTTAATAGAAAAGCGCTTGGATGACACTTAATAATCTGCCTTTGGTAAGAAGTAGGAAGAGTGGACTAACCAACGATGTCACCATGAGGTGGCAAAGAATGTCAAGCTTTTCATAAACACAACAAAAGAGGAGAGTTTTGGTGAAGCAGATATGGAGCAACTTTGTGAGCATTCACAAGAAACTCACAGAAGTGACAAACTAAAGGACACCTTCGTGTTCTTGTGAGCAAACAAAACCAACAGCTGAAATACAGAAGAATGACCAAGGGTGGAACATTGCATAAACACACTAAGCCCTCAGAGACGTCCTTCAGTACACATTCTTGGAGATATGGTATATTTGTATAGTTGTATCATAGCTACTTCTGAGAACTTTTGCAGGCAATATACGTTGGTTTGTTTTCCTAAATGATCAGGAAAAATTATTGAATGCATGCTATTGCAATGAAACTAGAGAGGCAGCAGAACAAAATGAGAGAGCCATAATGCATGATTTCAATTACCCATATATAAACTAAATAATAACAGAAAAGCTTTGAAAGGAATATATATTTATTCATTTACTTATTTATTTATTTTTCCACAAGTTTCACTATAAGGAAAAGAGTACTTGTGAGTATTTCTTTTTTTTTTCCCCTTCTGGTTCATATTTTAAGTTCACTTCCAAAATACTTTCTTAACTCATTGCACAACACAGTGGCCAAAAGTTACCTAAAAACTTAAATGTCAGAATAGAAACAAAGATACATTGGTTCTGTAATTCAGGCCTCACTAACCAATTAGATATGTTAGGAAGAAAACTTTACCGCTGCAGTAGTTAGGTTATTTCTAAAGGTGAGTTCATTTTAACCAGAAATGGTTGTTCAGAATAAGTGATCTGTACATTCATTCTTAAATTTCATTAACTCAAAATGTTTACTTATTAGCTCCTTATACCAAAAAGAACTGTTCAAACATGAATATGAGTGTCACACTACAAGAGAGGTCAACTACCCCATTTCATTACATCACTCTGTGATTGATCCAATTCTCTTTAAGCTATACTTGATGGACAGTTGTCAGTTCTGGTCTTGGATGTGAAGGTCTTACCACCTGAAGCATCACTACACAATGAGGCCCAGGGTGGACAACAGGCATGCTGGACTACAGAGAAGCCTTTTCATTATTTCACTCTAGGCTGTAGTCCAGATTTCCTCATTAAATTGAGCAAGAGACATATTGGCTAATTTTAGCATCAACTTGTAATACACAGCTGCTAAAATTGCAGTAGCAGCAAACTGAGCCTTTGTAGACCATGAGGAAATCCAGCCTGAAGACATGTGGCTGGCTGAGGAACAATGTGAAGATGTGACCTAGAAAAATATGTGCAGGTCTCAAATAAAGGTGTAAAAAATTATCTGTTATGGAGGCTATTCCAGAAAACACTAAGTAATTCTTTACATTCTGTAGAAAGTGCCATCAGTGGTTTACATCCAAACACCTTAGTGTTAATGAGAAGACATTTTAATGAACTATAATGAACTTTCTGTAATGTCTTTATTTTATCATGGAAATACAGAGAAAAACAATTTCAGACCTATGAGCTATCTTTTTATTGCTGCACATATCTGTGGACATTTTTAACACTTTTTCTTTTTTTTTTTTTTAATCAAAGTGTCTATCAAGAGTGTCCTATTGTTGCTCTGCGACAGTATGAATAAAAGGTGATGCTTTCTTCTCACATCTTGCAAGTCAGAATTTTATTTTAATTATTTGTATTATCACTCAGAGATTTCATTGAGCAGGAAAATCATTAATGTCCTCTCCATCATACAGGCAGATAAGAAAAATACCTTCACAAGATACATCACATCACCTATACACCCAGGGCCTATTCGGACTAGGATGTTTGAACTAGAACTTACGTAGTTTGGCAAGTATAAATTATTTCATATAACATAATAATTTTTAAAAATACAAGAGTACAGCAATACAATAATTTTCCAGGGTAAGGCAAGAAGTGATTCACTTTTGCTCTGCCTCTTAGGTTAGACAGGGTTCTATCATAGTTTGTGAACACTATGATCAGACATAGAGGAATTTTCAAAAATCTTTTTGAAGTTTGCCCTTGAGCAGAGGCAAATCCCATAAACAAATACCTTCCAAAAATATCTCCCCAAGAAGGAAATAAACACAGTTACAACTGAAAAAAATTCCTTTGTGTCTGTAAAACAACCACAAGGGCATTTTTCAAATACCAAATGTAATGGTAGTTGACGCTCCTGAGAAATTTACAGTCAAAAATCTCTCCTAGGGAACTGCAATTGAGTTGGAACTTGGGAGAACTTTGTGGTTTGTAAGAAGAGCTTAACAACAAAGAATACAAGCTACACAGCATACATTGCAGGTAAACAGAAGACGAAAACAGATGTGCCACACTTGCAGCATGCTATCAGCTTTGCAGTTAGCTTTTCAACTGGTGTGTGCCAGTTCGGCAACATAGTTTGGAATAAACCAGACTGTTGGCACAAGCTAAGGACCTAATTAAGCTATTTCAAACTACATGCTTATTGTACTTATTGGGTGAAATCAGCTTGCTGACACTTTTAAGTAAATGATACTTCATGACCTCTTTGGAAGATAAAGCATTTTCCATATATTTATGTCTACTTTATCAAGAAATTTCCTGATGTAAATTTATGACAGATAAAGGAAAAAAGCACAGCAAAGACCGTGTCAGGGTAATACAGAACAAGCTGCTGAGAGTGGGGACTTTCATGATCAGTAACAGCTTCTGCGTGCTCCAATTTTTGTTCCAAAAATACCTGTAAGCCTCCATCCAACCAGCACGAAATAGGATTAGGTTTGTCAAGGGTTTTTATTTCTGTATTTGGTCTTTTACAGACACTGGAATGACTAGGGAAGTTTTTAACTTGCAGAGACGGATCTCCTTTTCTGGAATGGCAGTAGAGTCCCAATGATGTATTTACTCTCACTAAGATAAAGGTGATCGAGTCTTACTCTTCACCCTGTACAAAAGATGAAAAGCAATGCCTGAGATGTGAAAATAAAATGAACCGAATAAAAATATAAAAATACCGAAATGTGTGCCATACCTTTAAACACCAGAGAAAACAACAAGCAGGAGTGACTTGGTGGTGAGAACCTCTCTGAAGCAATCGCACTCAGCCAGTCACCAGATCACAGGGACGTAGCCCTTCCTTCCTTCGTGTCAGCCTGCCAGGAACAGAGATTTGCTACTTGTTCCCATGTAATAAGGGGGAACTATGCAAATGTACAAATCTTTCACAGCTTCTCTCTTAGGATTACTGTAAATTTCTTTTATAAGAAAGCACAAAGCTTGCAAGGGCTAGTGGTTTAAAGTAAGCTGGAAAACAGATTTTATCAGATCATATATTTTGAAAACTAATTAAAAACTCAAACCATTTGATCACTATGTTTTTTATTGAAAATGTTATTACAACAGAAATATCTCATTTGAATCCTTGCTGGCTAACGTCTATTTCTGACTTCCGTATGTCTGAGTTCAGGAGCCATTCACCCCATGTTTTCAATAGAAAATAACAGAATGTACAAGCATATATATATATACACTAAAATATTGTGATTGTAAAAGTAAAATTCTCAGGAGTACCTAATGAGTACAACATAACCATCTGGTCCTCAGTGGTGCAAGTCTGAATCATTGCTCGTCTTTCCCAGAAAGCTTCCAAAGATTGGGTCCAGTCTGTTCTGACCAATAGAAGCAGATACGAAGCACAGGTACTGTAAAAGTGCCATCAGTGAATGTCACCCTGAGCCTCATGCATTTTTGTATCCCAAAGAAGAGTCTCAGCAGGCCAAACTGCTTGTGCTACATAAGATGAAATCTAGAAATCTTGTGAATCAAGGGAGTTTTCAAAATTTTCATTTCAGCCCAAACTGTAGTCCACTATCCTAGATTTAAACAGAAGCCAGAAGTCTCAATGAGCAATTTCTGCCCCTAATAAAGCAAATAGATTTGCCAAAAGTCAATCAAATCTTTCATTGTCATTCATTTAGTAACAGACTGCACCAAAAGGAGCATTGCAGACTTGAGGACAGGATGTGGTACTACCATGGAAGGGGTGGCCACAACTATGCAAACTTAAAACATTCTCCTGCACAGTGCTACTAAGCTAGGAGCAATGGAGCAGGCTGTAAAGAAAACTAACTCCCAAAGACTCTTCCCAGCACTTAAGCTGTCTTAGAAAAGGCTCTCCACCTAAAAGCTAATACACAATAGTGGGAGATGCTGGACACTAAGTCGAGTTTTTATAGTCTCATTGGCTACAAGAATATATTGTTAAATAAAATAAGATCAGGGATCGTTGTCTGGATCAGACACAGACTAGTCGCATCCACACTGCATGGTGCCCAGACTTGGTACTCAACAACAAACTCTTGTGGTGTCTTGGTGAAGGTAAGACATCATTACTGAGGGCTTGGGGTACGTTTTTCCAGTACAGTGTTTCTATTGCAGGAAACAAAGTATTTGTTGTGTTTGTTTTCCTCCCTGCAAATCATATTTTGTTCATTATCATTTGTCTTCTCTGTAGAACCTTTTGCTTACTTTGGCAGCCAAATGCCTTCATGTTTGAAAAACAGAAAATATTTGCAGCAAGTCCTTAGTTTTTCTCAATTTATTTATGTGGCATGATTATTGCAGCAAAGACCTATAGGATTCCTAGTTCTCAGTGGTTGCAAAAAAGGAACAACGGACTCTAGGAAGATAATTAGATAAGGCTATGGCAAAGCCAATAAAATGATGCTTTCTTCTTTCCTTTCACTTTCAAAGTATTTGCTACGGGTAAAATTATTCTGCTGAGAATAAAAAGTTTTTCCTATAAATTGTTTCTGACAGGGTAAGTGCAACTATTTTCAGAGTCTGTGAGACTTTGTCTAAATGCATAAGCAGCAAATTAATTCCTCTGATTCAAATATTTTTTTTTTATGCTTCAGGGGAGACTATTACAACCTCTACTTTGTTTTTCTGCAAAATAATAAGCCACTGAGCCAATGCACTGCTAAAATAAAGGAAGCAGCAAAAGAAATTAGAATTTCACGGGCTAAGCTTTGAAACTTCATGTCATGCATTTTACTTCTCCCTTCAGCCACCAAAGCACAAAAGAGTAAAAAACAGTAAACAGTAAAATGCTGTTACAGTATCATGATTTAGAAAAAAACACCTGATTTATATTGGAGTTTTCTCCAAAACAAGTCAACAGACCTCTTTCCAATGATTACCCTGCTCACAAGACCTGGGAACAGACCTTTACCAGCATGTTTTTTAAGCAATCTGGCATTATTATGTTCACTTATTCTTTTGTACTTAGTGATTTACAGATCTGCTCAGCTTAATCGTGCTGAGTCGTGCAAGGCTCACGAAGGTAAATCTTCAACTCCCTTGCTAAAATATAGCAAAAAATGTTATTAATTTTATCTAATTCCTACTGCTGAAAATTTTTTGGTAGCTGTCTTTTTTTTTTTTTTTTTTTCCCCAAGTCCCATGATTAGCACACAGCTTACAAAAAGTACACATAAATATATACACCCTCTCCTGTACTCAGGCACTAACACATATTGCCTGCAGTTCTAAGTAGAAATAATATGATAATGTGGCATAAACATTTTATTATAAAAGTGTACAGTACTGCATCATCAGTGAAATCTATCGTCTTTGCCTCATGGACTAACTTGTTCATCATGTACATGGATCATTATATGTATCCTGATGAATGAAATACAACAATAAACACAGTCTCTACTTGCCCTGCCCTAGGACCACCTAAAGCACAAGCTTGAGGAAGACCTGTCTCCCTCAGAGGGGAATTCCGGTTCTAGATTTAGGGCCAGATCCCTTCATGGCTGTTTACGTCTACAGAGCTTATCCAAACCTGGATTCTGCTCTTCATTGTATCCTCAACACAACTCTTTCTATGGTTCACGAGTTGCAAAAGCAAAGTTTAGTACACAGTCAGAATCCACAGGTATGCATGCATCACACACTAGACAAAACCCCAGTGGGCATCAATGACCCTTGTAAGCCAGTCTGTCCCCACAGTGCCCAGCATCCCTTCCTGTGCACTCAAGTGCCAGGGGGAGTTCCAATATCTCACAGGATCTCACCGGTGTATCTCAGGCCAGAGACCTGCATGAACTGCTAATACAGATTTATTTTCAGAAATGAAGGAGCACCCAGTGCAATTATGAAAGCTGGGAATGAAGCCTTCTCATTGATCCAGGTCACAGGTGACAATAGGAAAATATAAAAGTATCATTAGAATTCCCATTGCTTGATATTTTTACATCTTTTATTTTGATACTGTAGTTTCAATCTCCTTTTTGAGGGTCACTTTTCATCAAAATATGGAAAGTGGTACTGAGAGGTCACAATTTTATACCTTCAGTGTCCCCCTAAAATACCAGGGAGCTGTGCACCCCAGAGCAAGGCCTAATAAACACTGTGCCATATAGAAACTGCTGCTACTACAAAGTTTCTGAGAAGCACAGTCGCTACAGTAATGTATGAGCAGTACTAGGATGCTACTCCCCTGAGCCAACTAGCTTGGTTGGCATGCAACAAGATGGAGCAAATGCCTCTCGACCCTTGAGCTATCCCTTCATCACCTCAGATCTGCCAGCTCATTCACCAGCCTCTGCCAAGATGCTACCTGCTCCCCACAGTGGCTCATAGAGATGAAGACAGACTCCTACAAATCACCTGTCCCCTCTGGTGACAGAATTTATGTTAGGGTCAGGTAGCATGGACCTTGAACTCAGCCTCTGGGCCCTTGAAGACTGCAAGTGGCACACACACAGTCTCACAGACTAGCCTATGGCTAGGCTTCTCTTTTTCTTCAAAAGCCAGCAAGACCAGAAGCCTACAGTAGAAAATTGGAGACTGTCTCTCCGTGCAAACTTTGCTGAGCATGCAGAAAGTGTAAGTAGATTATACCAGAGCCTAGAGACAAAAGTATGAAAAAAAAAAAAAAAAAAAAAAAAAATAAACCAGAAGCAAGCGGGCTAAACACCAGGCAAAACAGGAGAGGTTCCTGAATTTGAGTCTTGTAGCTAATTGTGACTGCCCTGATGGCCTTGGTTTGGTATTTTAACCTTGCTTAGTTCTCATCAGTAAGGGAAATGCTGGCCATAATTTCCTATCTGGCAGAGTTTCACTATACATAGGAATCATAAATCTAGCCAACTAAACACTGCAGTTTGGCAGTTTATTGACCCCGCAAAGCCAACACATATTGCAATTGTATCTTGCAAAATATTCCAAAGTAATTATAGCAAAGTCTGAAAAGTAACTGACAAGAAAAGCCCATACTATTATTTGTACACCAAGAGGAAAAGATTTAAAATATTATTCATCAAGCTATAACTTGTAACAGAATCTCAAATTTTGGCAGTAAGGTACATTCAACATGTATTTTATAGGTAAACCAGATTCTCCCACACTTGTCAAAAAGCTGATTGCCTCCAGCTCAAACCAATATATGCTATACAGCCTATAATATAACAAAAGCAACTGTAAGTTTAGAACTAAGGCTGTTTGTGACTCCATGCAGATTATTTCCCTTCACACAAGCAAAGCCAACATTTTGAAATAGCACAATGACTGCTAATCCCCAAATGGCTTTGAAATGCCTACAGTAAATTGCAATATTGCTGTGCTGTACAAATAAAGCATCAACTTAAGGTGGACAATATCAAGAGAGGCAATGAACTCTGTAACTCTTCTATAAATTCAGGAGTAGATTTACGCACTACAATGAAGTACTCAGGTTTGGGATCTTGCATTATAAACTGCAGGGTTTCTTTGAAGAGTAACATTTTTCCAATTTTATTTCTATATTATTTCCCATTATGTCTATAGATCTTTGCACCTGTAATTAGCCAAAACTTTCAAGACTGCTTGTAGCCACGGCTATACAATAATTTCAGTTTCAGAGGTGTGCAACAACCTCCATTAATTTTGGGGGTAACATTTTTATTAATTTAACAACAACAACAAAATGATTTTAGAAAAGCACTGTGCCCATGCATTGTAGAAGAGCAATTTAAGCCCAGGTAACATCCATGATGCTAGATTTGTCTTGTTTCTATGCAAATCATTGCATTTTATGCTGAGAATAAAATCAGATACCCTATTTCTGCAACAAGCAATTTTAGAAAAGAGATGTGAATTATTCAGCTTTCTCCTATTTAGCCAAATGATACTTCAGTGTTTCAAATCATGTACTTCAGAGCTATCACAAATTACAATCACAAAGAAATACAAGTTAAGGACCATAAGATTTGTTCCAGGTCGTACACAAAGTCTGAATCAGAACAAAAAAATGAACACAATTTCCCAGGACAAAGACTTACCCTCCTATGACTTTAACTTTAGTGTACTGCAGAGCATTCAGTGATGACATTTGGACAAATATTTGATGAAATGTTAAGTTACATGCATAGTATTTTTGCTCCTTCAATCTCTAGGAGCAGCTAGGGTATGTTTCTGAAATTGCTAAATCCCAAGGAATTCCTGGAGAAGAGGCAGTTTTCTACATCTCTGCTTACATTCATAATATTTATCTGTCTTATCTACGTGTCCAGAGCATGTTTTTTCCAGAAGGTGGCAAACCTATACAGTTGTGAACAAATTAGATGAGAATAGCGTTCTCAGTATGCATTATAATTGATTTTTATGGAACTCTATAATAATAAAAGCAATTTCAGTAGTTAGCCAACCTTGTAAACTCAGAAGCACAAAAAACACAAATAGCACTGTACAGATCCCGTTATGTTTTCTAAAAATCTTGCTTTTGTCATTCTAAAGTAGCACAGAAAAAAAAAAAGAAAAAAGAAAAAAAAGAAAAAACCCTACAGACAGATCTTTTAGCAATGAAGGTAGGTTAGTAATAATGAATGTTATCTGTATTTTATTGTTATTTCTTTTTAAAATATTCAATTGCTACTAAAAACAACAAATACACTGAAATGGACCTAAAATTAATGCTATGACCTAGTTATGTTAATATGGTTTAGGAAAGTGATAGCTGCTTAGTGTACAGAGTAATACAGATTAAAACAAACTTCAGGAACCTGCAATATAAGAGGAACCTGGGGCAATTACTTGGAGCCTCAAGGCATAGGAAGCTGCCAAGCAAAACTTCTGGAATCATATTTCCTTGCTTAGATGGACTCTAAGTGTCTAAGTCCTGTTTTAAATTCCCAGGTCATTTTCTGGATTTAGGTTTTCAAGACGGAGACAATGCCCAAGCCCTTCTGTTGAAGCTGGATCAGATTGCAGAGGTCAGATATGACTAGGACTCCTAAGTTACAGTGTCCTGATTTCAGAGCAGGATGGATAAGGCCAGAGGAAAAGTGGGCTGTAAGTCATCTCTAATTTAATAGGAGCTACAGGGTAAGCTGTACCATATTTGCTGCTCAAATGCATTAGGAAGAACTACAGTTCAACAAATAATCGTTCCAAGCAGACCACAACATTAACATGGTTGGTGTGGCTACAGAGGTCAAATAGGACAAGGCGTGAAAAGTCCTTAATTAAAATTTAATTTAAAAAGTAAAGGAAAATATACTGTAGTTAAATGAAAGATGTAAGAATATTAATGTCTACTGAATATTCAGAAGTGGGGCAGAGATATACTTAAGAGCTTTAACTGGGAAATATTCTATCTAAGGCTTATTGTAAATAAGGAATAGTTAAGACATGGGCATACTCTTTTATCCTTAAACTGTTTGGATTGAATAAGATATTTAGGTTGTAGAGAGTAGGTAGGAGGATAGTATTTCCCACAGTGATGAAAACCATGATACTCAAGATGTCTAGTGTAGCTACTCTGTATTTGGTAATCTGAAGAGCGATGTCGGAGAGAGACCAAGCTTGTTAATATGGAATAGAAAAAGTAAATCATTTATACAGAAGCAGATTTGTGAGATATTCAATAGTATTTGCAGATGAGAGCATCCATATTCCTGAAGAGAGAAATGAAAAGGATCAATGACTCAAAGCAGAAAGTTGAAGTTGGTGAGGAAGATACTTGATGAGGAAGAACAGCACGCTAAAAAAAAAAAAAAAAAAAAAAAAAAAAAAAAAAATTAGAGAAATGAGGGAAGGATTCACTTAAATAAAGAAAAGAAAAAGATTTTCTCAGTGAAGATAACTGAGAGTCAGGAAGTTATATTCATGTCTTTCAAGAGGTATATTATCTAAAGACTGAAGCACTCCTAACTAATGTCTGCTGCCAAATTTGTCTTATATTTTGGTATATTAAAAAAAAAAAAAAAAAAAAGTTGATCTTTTCATGGAAAGGAGGGGAATGTAGTTTAGCAGCAAGAAACAATTTTCACAACAAATTCTCTGACCATGGGTCTAGTTTTATGGTACGAGCCAGTAAAACACAAATCTGAAAAGGTTTTTGTTCAAAAAGTATTTACAAAGATGCAGTTATCTGTGTTTTTTGTCCTGTGTTAAGTTATGCACAAGCAAATTTGATTTCCAAGACATTTTTAAAAACCTTTAATGATATAAACTTTAGCCTGGATCTCCTCAAATGTCTGTAGCTGGTCAAACAGAATTCAGTCACTCAAAACCAGAATGGCTTTCATAAGCAATGATTCCTGAGCATGAAGCTCAAATTCACTTCTACACAGGGCTCCAACTTTGAACCTTCCTTTTGATCAAAGATTACCAGGCTTTTACTGAATGGTACTATGAAATTAACAGTTTGCCATCAAAGGCACCTCAATGAGTTCCTCCTGACATTAATTTTTACAGTATAAATATATATTTTTCTGTGTGAAATGGCTTTTGGAAAGTATACTATACAAGAGCCTGGCTGTTTTCAAAGGCTTCAGAAAATAAGCCCAAGGGAGATGCTAAATAGTAGAAGCTAAGAGAAGGATGATGATGGAAGACCTCATGTACAAGAAGAAATGAAAACATTTTTGGAATACCAAAAAGATAACCTGAACACCAAGAGCCAACATCAGAGACTCACTGTTAAGAAATATTTCCAAAACTTGTCAATGGCATCTGAAAAGACATCTTTTGTACTATAAAATACTTATGTTTTCACTTTGTGATTCAAAGTTTTACTCCATTTTCCATAATATCATTTAAAAGTCCAAATTTTCTATATGAATATTCCAGATTATTTAGAAAATAATTAAGAAAATGTTTTAAATCTCTATTTTCATGAGTAATGAAACTCTGTGAGCTTAATTATCACCCTCCAGAAACAGCACAGCTATTACTTACATGTTTAGCAATTCATTGCCATAGAATAAATTTGCACAAGATTATACTATTTTCTGAAACAAAAATACAACAAGGACTGGCTTCTTTTCCTTCTTTATTCCCTTCTCAGAATTTTTTTGGTTCTTGAAAGGTGCTGCCCAGTTTTGGCAAAAACAGCTTGCCAAAGACTTGCCAAATGCCAAATACTTGCCAAACACCAAATACTTGTCAAATGCCAAATACTTGCCAAACACCAAATACTTGTCAAAACAGCTTGCCAAATACCTTGGCAGTAATGGTTTGCACATTGTTCATCCTGGTGGGGCCAGAGACATGCTGCTCCACTGCTCTCCTGGATCCTTTCACAGTTATCAGAATGAGTGAGTAGGAAGTGATGATTACTCCACAAGGGAGAATAAAACAGAAAACAAAGAGAACGACAGTGTAAGACATGGACATGACATGTACGTTGGTGGAACGCCAGTCAATGCAGCAAGCTGTGCCATATGGCTCCTCTCCGTATTCTCCCCAGTGAGCAAGGGGTGAACAGGCAAAAATTGCTGCATAGGTCCAAGCACAGGCTATCAAGATTCGTCCATGTTCTCTCCTGAACCTGTTGCCTGGAAGACAAAAGAAGCAGGGAAGATCATCACACAACAATGCTGTGAGCTCCAGTTAACGATTGGAACAATTCAAAGGTTTATTAATAGGCTTCTTGTATTGCACACTGGAAGTTTGGGGTTTTGTTCTCTGTTTTGCTTGAGAATAACTCTTTATAACCTTCTAGAGATTTGCTTCTCAAAATACTGTCTGCAAAGTAACTTAACTACACCCAGGCAATCGATATGCTGAATTCACAAGCCATTACATTGATAGAAGTTTCATTCCTCTTGCTATCAAACAAGATATTGGGATATTGGGTTGGGTTTTGGTTTTGGTTTGGTTTGGTTTGGTTTGGTTTGGTTTGGTTTGGTTTGGTTTAAACACAAATTGTAAGCATTCTGATGATTGTAATGTATTTTTGCTCTGAGCAGATTAACACTCAGTACAGCGGAGCCTTGCTCTACAAGTAGAGCTCACATAGAATACATGTTGAGCACTGAAAAATTCATAATCACAAGACAACGAAACCAAGCCTACGACATTTGTTTTGGTATTTTGTTGGGCACAACTTTCAAAGTAGTTCTAGTCTAAAGAACACCTCAAAGGGGGGATTACTTACAAGTACATATCAGTACTTTTTTTTTATTTTTTTAAATAGGGAAGCAGGAAAAAGGAGCAACAACACAATCCATCCAAACAGTAGTTCAGGGGAAAAAAGAAAAAAAAAAAAAAGAAAAGAAAGAAAAGAAAAACCTCAGTGGAAACATATTTATCTCCTGACTTAGAGGTAAGATTATTAGTAATGCCTAACCCTGGGAAAAAAATAAATAATAATAATAATAACAAAAAAAATTGCTTTTCCTATAAGAAATATTAAAGATTTGTGTGAATGCCCCAAAGCGGATTTTTTTTTCTCAGGTCATGCCTTCAAATTTCCATAAACTCCATTAAAAAATAGGGATACCTTATAAGACCATTTGGAAATATCACTGAAATATAACTAAAATCTTAGCTCTTGAGTGGAAATGTAAGGGATGTGTTTCCAGATCAATGCTGTACTAGAAACCTTAATCTGCAGTGGTGTTTATTTTTGTCCCAAGTTGTTCAGATGCTAAATCAGTGTTTATAGTATGCCTAACAATGATTTGCGTCCCTCAGATGCTCAAAACCATTAACCAGCTAACACTTGTATCTTAAATAACCCAATAGTCTGCCAAAACAGTCTGATTTTTTAGTTGATTGTGAGGTGCTATTTAAAGACAAAGTTGTTATTTGAAATATTTCCTCTTACAAATAGGCTTAACAGAAAGGGGAATAGCACCAGTTGTTTATATCAACATAAATCTGTATGAATAAATCTTTATCTAATGTAGCAATAAACTCTGAAATCATTAGTTTATTCAGGTTAGCCTTGTTTTCAGCTCAGAACTCTTATTCCCTTTCTCCAAATTGCCACCCTGAGTTAAAAGAGCTTAAAAGTAATAATTTCCATATATAGTTATGCTATATGGGGAATAAGACCTATAGTTAGTTATCAATGATCACACACACACACACACACACACACACGAATTGTTCGACTGGATGCAAAAGATCTCTTCTATAAAAGCATGCTAGGCTATGCAACCCAGATATGGTAGTCCATGCTCACATGAAAAAAAAAAAAAAAAAAAAAAAAAGGTCTAAGACAGAAACAGTAGCTTACCATAAGCTGGAAAACAAATTTTGAGGCAGCACACAGTGCTCAGTAGAGTCAGTGTTGAGAGACTGCAGATCCCAAACAGCACCCCGCAAAATGCGTAGAACAAGCAAATATGTTTCCCATACAACCACCTGGAAAATAACCAAGAAAGTTAATACTTTGATATCTCTCTTTCTTAAATGTAATACTATATGGTAGAAATATATATACATGTAGCCTTAAAAAAATAATAATAATAAAACTTTATGATCAAATTACTTGTTGCAAAATAATCAACTACTGAAGAGATACTCAGTGGAAAAGACAGCCAGTAAAGTAGTCATGTCCTTCTTTTATTGTTATGAATGATGTTTGAGCCTCTTTATTTTTATAAAACAAAGCGATATATCTTAATGATAAATATTCTGAAAAGAAAAATCAAAATGTTTCTTTACTATGAGGATGACAGAGCACAGGAACAGGTTGCCCAGAGATGTTGTGGACTCTCCCTCTCTGGAGATATTCAAAACCCGCCGGGATGCCATTCTGCGCAACATGATCTAGGTGATCCTGCTCAGCAGCGGGATTGTGCTAGATGATCTTCAGAGGTCCCTTCCAACCCTGCCCATTCTGTATGATTCTGTGATTCTTACCACTAGTAGGCCAAGGTCATAAATTAATACTCTTTATTATTATCCCCACTAACATTAGGTATTTTTTAAAAGCCAGGTTTCATCAAAATCAACAGATTCTCTTGTGAATGTTCTCCAGAGGAATAGAAATTTGAACTGAATCAATATATCTCCTCACTTTCTATTAAGACACATGCATGATTTGCAGTAGCAGTTGTCAAAAGTCCCATTCTAGATTTTGAAGACATAGTATTCATTAGTCAGCATACCAAACCTTTAAATCAAAATTTAAAGAAGATTAAAAAGAACAAACAAGCAAAAAAAAAAAGTTTCTCAATGATTATAGGTTGAATTCATATGAGTAAAGTGGACAGAAGTGGTAAAGGAATGAAAGTGTTCTACACTCAGAGTATTGGCTTAAAAATTAATCTGGAATATTAAATTTCTATTTGCCATTGCTACCATTACTTTTGGGGATCATCAGTAAATTCAGGAGTTCAGGGTTTTCTTTTTATGCTACTAAATTTCACTGCCTAACTTGAAAAAATAAAAATGATTAAAAAAATAATCACCATCACTTAAATAATTCTGCCCTTGAAGAATAAATGCAGTAGGTAGTGGAACAAACAGTGCATGTTTGGAAAAAAATCTCAGCCCTGCAGAGATGAAGATGATAGGAACCTCAAATAGAAATGAATGCTAATTAATACCAGCAGTCTATTAAGTTGCTGTTACATAGCATACTCCTCTCAGTCCTTCTAATTATTTTCCACTGTTATGACAAGAAAACTGGCAGAGTAATTCAGTCTTCCTCACTGACACAGACCTCCAGAGCCTGCAGAGGATCTTAAATACCATGTGCATAGTGAACAAACCTGTGTGAAAGGCTGGAGGTTACAGCTAGAGGGTACAATGTCAGAGTCATACCAACGTCACTCATGGAAAGGTTAATAATGAAGTATTCTGCTGGTTTCAACAAATTCTTTTTCTTGTAGGAGACATATAGGAGAATACTGTTCCCGCACAAGGAGCATATTCCTGCAGAGAAACACACAATATGAAGAAACATTTATTTTTAGCCTTTTTTTTTTTTCTTGCCCTGGAATAATGTGTTGCCATCATGGTAACATTTATCAGAAAAACTTGTCTCTTTTTTATATATGTGATTTTCTCTTCTTTATATTTCTTCTTATTATTGTTTATCATTATTATTATTATTATCCTTATTTTTTTCTTCTTTTTTTTTTTCATCAAACTATCTACAGAGATCTAATTAATGATATCAAAATGACCACAGACCTTTAAATGAAGTTTATACATTAAATGAAATGACCTATCTCTTTATTAACACCATGTGAAGGCAAGCCTTTGAAAAGAGCCCAAATGTTTTCATAGACCTCACAGTGTGTTTCTGCATAACTTCGGAAAAAAGCACCACTTTACCTATAGGATATATGTAAATATAGATATAGAAATTGAGGTTAACAATTTACATGGAGAGCTATACTGCAAACCATCATTGGCTCTGGATTATACCCATAAAAGAGCTTAATTTAACCATACTCTCATAGGAAATTTCCCAAATATTCTACAGATTATGATATTTTCTTTTAAAGGGAATGGCAGATTCACAAATAACATTAAGCAGCGATGCTGAATTCCTTTAGATCTCTGATCTCCTTAAGCCCATTTAAGATACTTATAATTTAAAATCTTCTGGAGAGACAAAAGCCAATCATTCTCATTGAATTTTACTTCTGGAATAATTTTTGCACAGAAATTTATACTAACATTTTTGTTGCCGTAAGGTGTCAGCAATGAATGGAATACTCTATTGGGATCAAACCATTTTTTATGGTCCTGTGAACATACTCTATCTGGATCTGCCTACTCAGGGTTCTGCATGAACTCTGGTACAACTGACACCATAGATGCTGGACACAAAGCCTGAAAAGAGACTCAGTGATCTGACCATGGTTGATTCTCAAGGGATCCAGAAAGGAAAAATTCTGTTGCTTCATTATGTTGTACAATTAGCTGAGCAGAGACGGGAGAGGAGATGCAAGGAGAAGACACAGATGAAGTTTTCAGTATTTTACCAGCAGTGTTGTCAGTATGAAGTTCTGCATTTTATCTGTTGTTGATAGCATAGAAAACACCAAAAGCAGAAATAAAACTACATCAGAAATTTTCAAGTCCATCTGGTGGGAGAAAAAACGCAGATTTCTGCAATAACCTTATTGTTAGCTGAACAATCTCTGCAAATTCAGGAGTACAAATACTCCAGGGACTTCTCTCTCTAAATTGATCTGCATTGTCCAGCCAGGATATTAGTCTCCTCTCAAACTCAGCTGTCCATATAAAACTACGCTCTAAAAGAAAGAGTGCTCACATTCACCAACATTTTTTAATCAATGTGTTGAAAAAACATCTTGAAAAACTTATTAATATTTGAAGCTGTTAGGATGCCAATATTCACTGACAATCAATAAGAATTAGAGACATGGGTTCACTTTTAGTTGGCACTATATTTATTTTGCATTAATCCCATACTTCAGTGCCAATACTGGTTGCCTTAGAGAAGTAAAATTCCAGGGAGGATTCTTTTTCCTGTTATTATATTCCACCATCTTCTGAAGCACCAGATGTCAACTTTGCTTAGCCAGGGTGGCCATTGCTCTCCTGGTGCCAGTGTTGCCTTTCCTTTCCTATAACTCATGGTTATACTGACCGATACCATTAGGATTGGATCTGAATTTTTCTCCTCAGTCAGACCAAGACTAGGGAGGAGAAATTTGCCTCCTCTTTAACAGCATAGCTCATTTTCCAGAAATCTCACTTTCTAATGCATTGACTGTGGATGTCGGCCATAAACCTGATCTTTCTGGCACCTTTCCCAGACACTTTATGACTACAGCTTTTGGTGTTATACTTCAGGTATTATGAGGAGTCAGGATATGCTATTCTGTGATTTGCAATGATATGTGGAAAAAGACAATCTCTTGTTTAGACTTAATGATGATTATATGGATGCCAAGAACTGCCAGGGCCTTGAAATCCAACATTCCTGTCCAGCTTTATCTTCCTGACAATGATGAAAGTTTTTGTTCCTAACAAAATACACAGGCTACAACCTTTTAATGATGTTACCTTATACTTTTTTCTCCTTTTATGAAAACACAGAAGTTCATGTCTGTCAGAAACAAACTTGACCTTTAAGGTTGCTTCATTCTCCTCACCACATCAAACACTGACAAATATCTATAAGCACTTTTATCACAATATCATACTTACCAAATACTATATAACATATTCCAACAACAATATCAGCTTCTTCTGTTATTTTGGACTGGAATGTTGAATTAGCAAAAAATGGGCCCATCTGGAAAAAAAAAAAAAAAAAAGTATTAAAAAATCAGTATCTAAGCAGGTACCTGCAGGCTCTCTACAGGGCTATAAGATGTTCTGAGGTGAAAAGACAGGGAGAATTTTGTTTTATTTTATTAATTAGGAGTTAATTTATCTGAATGTAGGGTGTGAAGAAGACAGAGCCAATCTCTTTTCAGTGGTGCCCAGTGAACATGCCAGAGGCAATGGGCACAAAATGCTACACAAGAGATTCCTTCTGAACATCAGGAAGCCTCCAGAGGTCCCTTCCAACCTCAACCACTCTGTGATTCTGTGGAAAGAGCCTCAGATTAACAAATAAGTGGAAACATGAATGTAAATGCATAAGAAATATCTACGTATGCACTTATTTCTAAAATTCATATCACTTTACTTTATGTAGAGGTCCACAAACATTCCACTTTTATATCCTACCTCCATCCTCCACCTTTCTGAATTTGTCTCACCATGTTTTCTCTAGTTCTGAAACTGGCAAGGTTTATGAGAGAAAATGGGGCTGAAAGTAAATCAACAGTCCTTCCTTCAATGTATAGATCCTGCCAATCTCCCTATCCCCGAGCTGCAACAGACTGAACTCTCACATTTCACAAAGTGAGTTTTTAAATGTAAATGAGTCTATTTTTCAGGTATCCTATGTGTCAACTCTGAACATAACTACATGTATAAGGTCTTCAGCAAAGAGACATGGTGTGACAAGTCAAGTCAATGGGATATTGCTCAGCTTTCCCTGGCAAATGCTTTTGTGAAGACAGTTATACTAATGAAAAAGAGCTTCTGTCAACTGTCTCTATGTTGGTCTGAGATACATACTCGCGTTAACTCAGAAAAAACGCCAGAATTACCATTTATTGTTATCTGCCATTCCTGTATTCAAGGAGTCTTATAATAAAGAAGTCTAGCAGATGTGAATCTTTTGTTGGTTTGGTTTTTCTTCTCTCACGGATGCCATTGCTGTATTATCTTATGAGTGTTAGAGATTATCTGGAGCTGTTCTTGGCAAATTGAAGTTATTACAAAAATATGACAATGAGAGTTCAACAAAAATCCCCTAAATATATTCAAAAGCCTTTGTCTCTGATAATGATACATTTCCACTGCTGATCACATCTCACTTTCTCTGTGCTTCCATTGGGTTTCTTGTTGCAAAGAGAAAGATCCTGTTTCCTGTGTGATCACTGCAACCAGCCACACTCTTTCAACCCACACCCAGCCCAACAGCTCCCAATGAAGTAGGCAGCACAGCTTTAGGCCTTTGGCTTGAGGGCATGAAAAAAGGCAAAGAAAAAGCACCTGGAGAAATGAAGTCACCTTAGCAAACAATACAGCTTTTAGTTCACACAGCTCTTCAACCCTCTTATTCTTAGTTAACCAGTGTGTATCCACATTAAATAATGATTTTGTAGCTGCATTTCATTCTTCCAGTGTAATAAAGCTGATTACCAAAATTCGCCATGTCCACCTTCCCTACAGCTTCCCAGAGGCTGCTTATTCTGTCAGTGGTCCATCAGTTGTTTCTACACAAATCCTTATTTCCTCAGTTGCTATAATCCAGGACACCTCCACTACAGACACCAAAGGGTTTACACGTTTGTTCACCAGAAGTTCCGTCAAAGGAATTTTAAGCCTACTGCATAACAGCAATAATGTTTATACTCTAATCCTTTTACCAATATTTCTTCTATTCATTAAGCAGAAGCAGCAACAGCAAGATTTCACATTAGAAGCCTCAGCTTTACCATTTTCCTAGTGGCCAGTGTTGCAGCATGTGACTGCCCTCAAGAGACAAAAACAAAAATAATGACAGGACATTCATCTACTTTCTCCCTGAGGCATTCTCTTCACAAACTGGAAGAGATTATGTGAAGGCCAAGAACTGCCCAAAATCCAGCATTCCTGTCCATAACAAAAACATGTTATTTTGTTTATGTCATCAAAATAACAAAATAAAAAAAGATAAGGGAAATGATATCAGATTCAAGTAAAAGTAACCCATCCTTCTTGAAAAAAAAAAATGTTTCCAACAAAAAACATTTTGATAATCACCTGAACAAGCAGTTCAATGTGTTCCCATTTGTACTGTTTGGAAATCTATGCTTTTTTTTTTTTTTTTTTTTTTTTTTTAATAACACAAATATTTCTTGCTGTTCTTTACAATAATTTTTAATTAAAATTACATGTTCTCAGGATGAGTTGAAGCCTTTTTAATCATGAATTCTCAATCATGAATTTTATCTTTAATCATGAATTCTCAAGCTGCTAAGTCTCCAGAAACCTGTCATCATCTAAGCAGTTTCCAAACATTTACCTTTTTGCAGACATTTGTAGTAATTTTGTAGTTAAGTATAGTGACTAATTTTGCACATCAGAAGTCAACAGCTCTGGACAGGTTACAGAAAGAAAGGCTTTGTAAACAGAATTTAATCAAATTAAAATTTAAAAGCAAAAGCACTACTTTTAGAAAAGGCAGACAAAGCCATCTTCAAAGAGGAACTGAAAAAAAAAATGCATGCAGATTTCTCAAAAACCACTGGACATTGTCTAACTTGTTTTGCATGGCAAAACTGTGACTGAAGTACTGGCAAATATCATCAAGTTTCACTGTGGTTTTTTGTTGTTGTTGTTTGGTTTTTTGGTTGTTTGTTGATGGATTTTTTTGGTCCAAGCTGACGAACTACATAAAGATTTTTGAAAAATATTCTACCTGTATTTTTTCCCTCCTTCTCTCAACATCTAGATCAACTTGTCAACACACAAAAATCATATATTTAAATGAATCTAAGCTAAAACAGCTCCATTAAAATTTTGATAGTTAAGTACCATAAACAAGATAGCAACTAAGGCATCTACACTCAAGGTATCTGTTTCAATAAATTGGTACAAAGTCATACTTGGTTCAAATATTTTCATTGTGCATTTTTGCCATAAATCTCATTTTCTCTCTCCAGATAGTATTCTCTTGACTCCAGTCCTTTCATCTTCACCAAATAACATTTTCCCTAGGTATTCAATGCTTTGTTCTTTCCCTGCACTACATATATTAGTTTTAAAAGCTAAGCAGAAGATGACCTGGTATGAAAAGTATTCAACAACTGATACAACTGAGCAGGAGGAGGTAGAACAAATAAATTAATATAGTCTAATAACTCATCATTAAATATAAAGTATATGCAATATCTGGTATGTACTATTTCATTTCAAATCATGTCACTTGAAATCTAGTGACAACAACAAATGATTAAGACAGAACTAGAATAATTTTCAAATGCATTTAAATAATTATTTAATTTTTCTACTAAAGAAGCATTATACATAGTTCTATATGAGGCTTTTTTGAAATGGATTCTACATACTTTTTAATCACCTGTATCCATTAGATGTATGACATACAGCAAATCACTATGTTCCAATTCAAAAAAAAAAAAAAAAAAAAAAAAATCTTCCCTTTTTAAAAAAGGTTTACTAAAAGTAATTTTGACAAAAAATAAAAAATAAAAAATAAAATAAAAAAGCTACCAGAACATACAGACAGAAACTTGCATGATTTTACAATATGTGAAAGAATAAGGAGCACACAGAAGCCTTTACTGATAAACACGAACTTTTTCTTTTTTTGTCATGGCCATACTTTGGAAGTCGTAATATTAACTTCCATAAAAATGTATTAGACTTCAACTATTCATTCACTTGTACGAATAAACATTTTTATATACAAATTTCTATTCACTTATTTTGTTCACTTACATTGCCATTTCAGCGTACAATCATAAAGCAAGTTGGCTATGTGTGCACGCATAGATGCACTGAGATCCTATCATTGTTCAGCCTTATGGAAAATTCTTTTAGAAATTAATTTGTTTCTCATTCTGTTCATAAATGGCCATATTTTTGGAGCACAGGATTGAAATCATGCTCATTTCCAACATCATGTCACTCCAACTTCTATAAATAATGCTTGCTGGAAGGACTAATTAGAAGTCAAAGAGCATTGTGTCATGTGTGCAGCAACTTATCCTTGAATGTGCAAAGGCTATTTCTACAAGAAAAAACAAGGATACATATCAAGGGTTCTGATACTACAAATCAATAAATGACCTTTTTTTCTTAAAATCATAGAATCACAGAATGATTTGGGTTGGGAGGGACCTTAAAGATCACCTAGTTCCAACCCCCCAGCCATGGGACACACCCCACTAGATCAAGTTGCCCAGGGCCCCATCCAATCTCTCCTTGAATGCCTCCAGGGATGGGGCATTCACAGCTTGTCTGGGCAACCTGTGCCAGTGCCTCACCACCCTCTGGGTGAAGGATTTCCTCCTAATATCTAATCTAAATCTCCCCTCTTTTAGTTTAAAGACATTCCCCTTTGTCGTGTCATTGTCTGCCTGAGAAAAAAAAAAAAAAAAGTTGCTCTACATCTTTTTGATAAGCCCCCTTAAGTGCCGAAAAGCTGCAATGAGGTCACCCTGGAGTCTTCTCTTCATCAAGCTGAACAATGCCAGCTCTCTCTGCCTGTCTTCTTAAAAGAGGTATTCCATCCCCTTGATCATCTTTGTGGCCCTCCTTTGGACCTGTTCTAACAGCTCCACCTCCTTCTTGTGCTGGGGGCCCCAGACCTGGACACAGTACTCCAAGTGTGGCTTCACACGGGCAGAGTAGAAGCGGACAATCACCTCCCTTGACTTGGAAGTTGCAAAATATCACCTCTACCATGTACATATCCCATCTTTTATAAAACCTATTATTCTTAGAAATGCACTTCATAAACACAGTCCTGAACAACCACCCATTCAGTGGGACCACACTGAATTCTCCTTTCTGAGCTGCAATGTAAGGTAACCACAATTACAGGAAAGTTTACCACAAATTTGGCTACATTGGAGAATTGCCCTCATTTTCTTCCAGACTTTTATAGACTAGACAGATTTAACAAGTTGATCTGCTGCACATACCATCAAAATAGTGAATGTGAAAAATTCCTTGCAGTATTAAGAAAAAATAAAATGAAATTACAGACACTTCCATAATATTTTGTAGGCAAAAGAATAGTAAAAATACCTAGAATTACTGCTAGGTGCTTTAAAAGTAAAATGCAAAATAAATTTGTATTTGCCTGTTCAGTGCATCTATTGATGTTTCTTGTGATTATTCAGCTAATTAATTGGTCTACATTTGCACAAATTCTTTTATTTATTTCAAGGCAGAAAACTACATCATCTACATTTGAGATAAAAAGTAGGCTTCGTACAGAAGCTATGGCTTAAGCATCTTATGTTCTCTATATCATTTCTCATATTCAAAGTAATAAACTGATAAGATGGGACAAAGAAGAAAGTCTGATCTAGATGAGTCCCATTTCTTCCCATTTTCTCTTTTCCAGTAAAAAATCCCCCTAAATTATGGTTATTTCTCCTCAACCTCATCATCTATTCTCCTCATTGCTTTTTCTCTTCCTACAATCAATTTTCAATGTAAAGTATACCAGGGAAATCACATCTTCATATTCTTGCAGTTATCAATTTCAAAATTTCTTGCTTGTATAGACAACCAGAGCAGAACAGGGAATTGAGAAATAAATGCCTTGTTTGTGTATTGCTCCTTTATGAATCTGAAGATAAAGCACTCAGAAAAAAACAAACAAATGGAAAAAAAAAATAAAAAAGCCACCTATGAACCTATAGCAAGAATGTTCCATGTTCAGAGTAAGGCCTTTAAATATCAGTTTATACGTAGGAGCTAGGTCTTCAACTGATTTACATTTGCATAGCTCATATACTGTAATCAGCAAAGGAACCAACAACCTCCAGGCCAACTCCTTGAATTACAAGGTATAAGCACGTTGTAATTTCTGTTTGCAGAAGCTTAGAGATTTCAGTCAACTTTTCTAAATCCCTAGTCAATATTTTCTAAAGGTTAATTATTCTCAATATGGATTTTTTTTACATCTTTCTTTTCCCGTAATTAACCTGAATTTGTCTAGCGTCAGCAGCCAAGCACTGACTTATATTTTTACCCTCAACCACTGAAAAAAAAACAACCCTCTGGTATCAGAAATCTGCTCCCAAAAAAACACAGATGCATAAGATATTGCAGTCATGTTCATCACTTGGGTTAAATAGATGGAGTTTCTTAATTATCTTATGAGGGAAATTTTTAGTCACTCCTGAAGTTTTCCCCGGCTCCTTCACATTTCTTCAGTCTGTATTTCTCTTGCTGTGGCACAAGGATTCTAACTTCCCAAAAAATCTTAATGAATGCAGTACCTAACTTCTCCTACTTAATATTTCCCTATTTAGATATGCAAAACTAATATTTCTTCTCAGTCACAGAGTTGCAATGGGAACTCATTGGTCAGCATAAATTACTGTTGCTGTTAAGCCTTTTTTTTTCCCAGTACTGTGGGCTGTTTGATAAACGTAGTTGTATGCCTTTGTATTTGATTGATCTGTCTCTCTTTATAACAAAGCAAAGATTTCTTCTAAATCACCACTGAAAAAAAAAATAAGATAAAGTCAGACAGGAACATTCCTATGGATTATCCAGCTTATAAAGATATATTTTCCCCCTCTGCTACTTTTCAAGTTCCTTCAGAGAAACATTTTAGAAACATAATGTATTCCACATTGATTTTTTTTATTGTTCTTTCTAGCAAAATCACTATACATATGCCAAATAATACTACTAAAGAACCAAGTCAGTAGTACTTACAACCATCAATATGCACTAAGTTCCTGAAAAGTTCTGACCAACTTCAAGGTATATCTCTGTTGGAGTGTTTTCTTTTGCTTCCCACAAATATCAAAGCACTACAGTGCCCGAAACAAATTCTTAGATGTACATGAGCTGCATTCTCAGGTTATTATTTCTATAGTTACAGTAGATTATTCCTCTATATTCTTTTACTTGCTTGCAGTGGATCAGTGGCAGACCTGGCCATTGTATGAGCAGTACAAAGAGAATTTTGAATTGCAAACTTAATTACTAAATTTCCATTTTATATCATATAATAGCTATACCCAATTAAAAAGAGGAAAAATGCTTTGTGGATTATATATTTAACCAACACAATATGGACAGAACTTCCACTGTACATTTACCAAGAACTATCAGCTGAAGAATTCTCCAAACTAATTTCAAGTCGGGATTTTATTTGAATATCTTGTGGCCTCCTAGCAAATGGGAGAAAATATGTCAAGTTTTACTTTCTAATTATTTGCACATTGCTATATCACAAAATACTAAAAATCAAAAGAATATATATATATATTCTGTTTACTCCATTGTTATTATCTCCTTGTCAGATCATCAAATTATGATTTTAGCTGTTCATCTGAGCATTGTAATTAATGACAGAAACAATTAATTTGATACTGAGGCCTAAAACAATTGATTCCTCTTGGGGAAATTAAATTCTCCTATTGGTCTTTGGGGAAAAGAGGAAGAACAGCAAAATTGTCAAATAAATAACGCTCAAACATATTCACAGAGCACATGAACTCTTAGAAATAATTTCTTTTCTAATCAGCAAGTGTTTTTTTCATTAATGGACGTGAATATTTAGTAACATTTACAGAAGATCATTAACTCTTAAAAGATATATGTAGATGCTTTGCAAAATCACTGAAAGAACTCTGCCTGAGGTAGGATATTTTCCCATTTTATTCATACAGAACTTCACATCATGCAAGAGATATATGATGGGGATATATGGTGATGTATGACAAGAACAACAAAGCACAGGCCCTTAGGTAAAGCTCTCCCTCAGAGATCTAACGGAGCTGGAAGAAGAAAGGGCATGTTTTAACTAGAGAAATAGTATCTATAAAGATAAAGCTGACGCTGATTAAGTCATTTGTCATGTCTGAAAGTGAGATGAAATGAAAGAAGAGGATAACAAATAAAAACTCAGGATTGTATGGGAGTTGGTTCATTGCTACATCAGAGACATCTGCTCACTGACACCAAATTTATTCAGCAGATAAAGGAACAAAATAATATGCACTTACAGTATTGATATAATATAAAACATTAGCACAAAGACCTGTCTTCAGTTTAAAATGATGACATTGGCTTACATCTCCTTGACACTCCAGCAGTGTAATATAGTAAAGGAGCTCAGAAGAGATAGACTGAGAACCCCTAGGACAGACTTAGTGAAAATGTTGATGCTTTGGTAAATTTTGTTTCAAGCACCCTAATCATAATCATAAAGAAACAAACCCTAAAACGCTGAGTTGCTTTTCTCCTGACACTTTCTAAATTTTGAAGACTTTCACTTCCTGTTATTCACATTGTTAGAGCAACTTTTTATTCAGAAAAAAATACAGAAAATATTCATACAATCAAAAGAACAACCTTTTCTCCTCTGTTCCTTGTTAAGGTACAATCCCACCTTCCTTAAATTGATATTACTTACAGTAGTAAAGATAGGGTGCAGAAAAGAGCTGAAGAATCAATCTCTCCTCCTCTTAGGAAATTTCAAAGCCTGTAAAAGTTCTTTCATGCCAAATTAAAAATGAACTGTTTGAAAAACAAGATACCACAATTAGAACAATATAAAATAAAATAAAAATCTCAGGCATGAGTAATTCAGGGAAGATGTATCTGAAAGTGTAAGAAGTTTGCTTTTCAAGAAATCAAAGTGTTTCATTCATGTTTGCAAGAAAATTTCCACAGAAAATTTCCTCCCAGCTCTATTTTTAAAAGCCTTATTTATTGTCAAATAAAATAGGCTGAACAGTCTAAAACGCAAGGTTACAAACACATGGAGCTGAACATATAGAAACATCTAGGATCCACTAGAAAGAACGCAGAGGTATTTATATTCAAAGGTAAAAACCAAGGAATATTTCTTACAAAATTATATACTTCTCAGATCTCTACCACTCTAAGCACTATTGTCACAGATCCGCCAACTTAATCTGTTCATTAATACAAAACTCATCAACAGTAAATCATTGAACCCTACCTCTACCTTTTCTCACATGGCAAGCAGGCAGACAGTGAGCTTACAAGCAACAAAATCCAAACCTCTTCAGCTCCTCTGAAGGATAAAATTCATCTTTTTTTTTTCCTCACAGCAAGAGACTACATGCCTATCAGTGAGGTGTCCAGCTCTGATTATATTGCAGGATGCTCACCTCATTCTAAACCAGAACATTTTCCTGCAACCATCCACCCATGCCTTCAATATACGCAGTGGATGCACTCCTACAACTGTTTTTGTGTTTCAGTTTGTAATTACAATCCTAGTTTATGTAGCAGCAAAGAGAAGAACTGGAATAAGTAACAACTTATTCCTTCTGCTCTACAAAGTATGAGCCAGGAGAACAAAACCTACAAGATACAGTTTAGAGTACAAGCTCTTGATATTTAAATTCTTATACCAAAACTAGTGAAAACTAATGCAATTATACATTAGTCATTAGACTAACTCAACTGTCTTAACATGAACAGTTCAAAAGAATGTATTTAAGCCTAACATGAACATAATTATTGCAGAATAATAATCTTTAGACTACTGGGATATTTGCACAGAGTTCTCTATTCTGTTTATTTCACTTTCTCCTTAAATTTTTTTCTGCCTACTAAAGACTCTCTGGATTTAAAGCTTTTCTCTCAGCAAGGAAATTAGGAGTTTCATCATCAACAAGACAGTGTTAGCTGCTACTGCATAGTTTCATGTTTCGTGAAGAGGATTCTTCAAGAATCCTCTTCACGAAACATGAAATATGGACCTTAAACAGATTTAGAGGGCTGGCAAGGGAATGCTTTGCAGGAATTTACTGCGAGGAAAAACATTGGCATCAACTAAATGGTATTAGGCCAAGTTTTAGGAGAAAAAATATTGCCTCCCACAATTAGTAAATATGAACTGAATTAGGTCTGTCTGGTTAAACAGTTGTTCCTGTTAGAAAGACTCTAAAAATGATATTTTGTTGTCCCACACTCAGAGATCAATGATACTCTGGAATGTTATTAAAATCTCTATAAAATCAAAGAATGGTGAATGCAAAAATATAACTGTCATTATTCTAGCATTTTGTATCTGCTTTAAAAAAGGTTTAAAAGGTTGAAAGTCTTTATAACATGTAGAATTAAAACTGATGGGTTCAGATGCCACAAGAAAGGTACTGTGATCATTTTGACCGCAGTGATGACAACAAGCAAGGTCCAAAAGATGTTGGAGAGGGGCTCATGTAAGCTAAAAGACCTCATTGCAGCTCTAATATCCCCTGAAAAAGCTCTAATATCCCCTAATATCATAATCTCTCATATCCTCTTAAAAAGTCATTTTTCACCTTCATTTCCCCTTTTCTACTTTGTTTTGCCCATTAATATTATATAACATTGTGGTACGACACACAAAACATAATAAAAGTATGCCAACCCCAAAGAATTTTCAGTAGCTCACACAATGTAATGGTGAAGTTACTTAAGACATTTACAGATTAAGAGGAAAAAAACATATTCTTACAAGCTCATTAAAGTCATTGAAATAAGACTTCAGAATACTTGGGAAAGCGTTTCACACATGCAATTAAATAATACCGAAAGCTTATTAGGAAGATCTATAATCATTAAGCACAACCAGAACAAAACCAAATTACTTATATTTGGGAAATCCATTGCTGATCTTGAAAAGCCCTAGCAAGAATAAACTCAACATTTTGCTGAGCACAATGTATGGTTCACTTCAGACACATTAAAACATGCTACAGTCCAAAGGCATAGCTACTGGGAGCTGTGTTCCTTGCTAATAATAAGTGCCCTTGGAACAAGGAGGACATGGAAGACATTACAAAGTGATCACATAATTTACACATTTTTTTCCCCTACAAAATTATAAAATAAATAAATAATTTGATCTATGGATTCAGATAACATAGACACTCTATAAAGAAGCATATTACTATTTTGATGAATAAAAGAAATAAATAACCAGCTGTTATTGTAACCTTATCAATTGCAAGCCATCAAAGTAAACTGAATGTGCAAAAACTCAGAATAACATAACAACACAGTGTTAGTAATACAAATTGCTGAAAAAAAAATAAAAAAATTGTTCTGCAAGCACTGTTCCTCAAGGAGTAACTCAAATCAAAATGAACTAAGGGGAAAGGCAGTAACTGCATGTTTAGGTGATCAAGGCTTTGAAAGAGGTGTCCGACAATGTTGCTATTTACGGAGACAGAAAAAATATCATTAAATCGTAGTGTCACAGAATCTATTAACAGGTTAACAAGGAAAACATTTTCAGGAGATCTTCTATGACCTTTACTTTTGTAACCATACTGTTTCCCTGCCCATTAAAATCTCTAATACCAGAGAGGAAAATGTATCTTCTGAGAAACACATTAAATAACAAAAATTAATCAAATTTTTAGTTAAATTAAATGAAGAGAGACACCACTCATGAAAAGAGTGATTAGGGCACTCACTACAACAAGTAGACCTGCTTCTTGAATTAGTTCTATACCACACATCGCATTACTTTTATTTTTAATGGTAATCCTCCCAGCACCTCTAAAAACAGATGCAAAATGCAATGATGGAGGCTGGTTTGGATCCAACAGTACAGATCAGCGCATGGCAGGTAAATATGATA
Organism: Cygnus olor; assembly: GCF_009769625.2. NCBI lineage: Eukaryota > Metazoa > Chordata > Aves > Anseriformes > Anatidae > Cygnus > Cygnus olor. The sequence continues at coordinate 114,917,695 of NC_049170.1, forward strand.
GATAGCTCTCAGAACCACTGAAATTCCCCTGTTTTGGCTGCTTGTAACTGCTGGTCTTATTCATTGGCTTCATACTGTGTTTTTGCCCCAGAGGAGAGGGGAAAGGTAGCATCTGTGAAATGAGAGAGCATCTTCCTTGCATGGTTCTGGTTTCGTTAGTTAATTGATTATTCTTGCCATGCCTTCCAGTTTATCCAGTGTAATTACTAGAGTGTTCGTACTTTTGTTCTACTTGATTCAATAACTGAAACAGTAATAAGACTCCTGTCCATTTGATATAAATCTCCAAATACTCTTAAATAATCTATTTCCCGTCTCATTCATAGGAACGAAAACAGCAGTTGGACATTCTGTTTTCCACTCAGCAATTTGCCTCAGTGCCTTTGGGAAGTAGCTATTTTCCTCATTCTGGTTTAAATAAGAGCTATATTTAAGAGCCTTTATTTGGCTTTGTGAATCCTGGCCAAAACAAAATTCAGTAATAAATGACTTAAAGATACAACTTACTTCCACAATGTAAATTCAATAGATCCCTAAATCAATATAAGAACAGGGCTTTTGGCCTATAGGTGAAACTGGGAGAAGATAGTTTTACTCTTTAACAAGAACTCAATAATTAAATCTGTTTTCAGGCTCAGATCATAAGAACCTCCTTGAGGCCATGTAGTTCAGTGAGAACTTAGTTCTGAAAAAAAAAAAAAAAAAAAGGAGTAAATACCAGAAGTGACAATAACAAATAGATGGAAACAAGTTGCCTTGTTACCCTTGTGGAAACTTACTTTTTCAATTTCCTTTCTCATTCTAGGTAGGATAAATACCTGAGAACTTTCTCATTTTGCCCCTGCCCTGTAGGCTCTTCTGTAGTTATCCTGGTGTTGTCATAGTACCTCTAGGAAACACAAATAGTATTTTAAGAGACTGTTACTAATGGAACATCCTGCAAACAAGATTCAGTTGGAAAACAAACTAATTGCCAAATGAAAAAGATAAGTGGTTTGAAAATGTTCTAAAAACAGCCAATTAACCCAAGTGCTACTTTCTTCATAGAAATGTTACATCTCTTGTACTTCACAGCTAACAATACCCAGATGTATCTCACTGATATACACATGACCACATACATATTCACAGAATCTGGAAACTATTTCTTAGAAATTAAGAGCTTAAAAATATGAGGAAATCTCTTATCTGACTTCATACTGCCAGTCTCCCTCTCATGAGAGGAATGTTGCACCACTTCAGACCTACATCCTAGGCCTGTCAAAGCAAGGAGAGGAGGTTGGTGGTAATGTCCATCATATCAGCTAAGCAACTAGCAAATAGAGAGGCTGATGGCTGAAGGGATCAAACACACTGCCAAAGACCAATGCCAGTGTTGGAATGACAGGCTCCGGAATAGGCCATGCTTGCCAGCTTTGAGCTGAAAAACCCATATCTGATACTCTGCAGTATGATCGTGTGCTTTGATACTGCCACCACTCATGTATTGGTTGTCCCTTTACAGAATGATCATGGAATCATAGAATCATCAAGGCTGGAAAAGACCTCCAAGATCATCTGGTCCAACAACCATCACCCTACCACCAATGTCACCCACTAAACCATGTCCCTAAGTACCATATCCAACCTTTTCTTAAACAATCCTGGGTATGGTGAATCCACCACCTCCCTGGGCAACCCGCTCCAATGCCTAACCACTCTTTCAGAGAAGAAATTTTTCCGAATTTCCAACCTGAAATGATGCTACAGAATGATGCTACAGAATGTTACATTTGTCCAAGAAAGAGGTCATAATCCTTAAAATACCTCACTCTTTCTAATCCTGAGGGTATCTGGATAATCATTTCAGACTAGACACTGAAGTATTTGCTGAAGAAAAGTAATATGAATTTCACTCCTAACCACACAGACTAGAACTAAGATAGTTAACAGTATCATTCAAACCTATCTTCATGATTTTAGTGGTCTTTGAGCCTAACAGCTGTGCCATATGTATAAATCACACCAGCTTGTTCAGGTCTGCATGAGGAAAGCAATCAGCCAACGACTACACCACAAAGACAGTGTGTATTATTCAGTCATGTTTCTACTCAAGGCCTGGAGGAGATAACCCATTATGCAGTGGTGCTTATAAAAGTCAAAAGTATATGCAAGTGTCTTTTTTCTAAAAACATTAAGAAAATAGTTGCATGAGGTACCACAAACTTAAAAGGAGACAATCAAACAGGGATTCAAAAAGGGGAGCGATGGAGGAGGAGCTTGAGAGTTATTCCCAGAGAACACAGATCGATTACTTTTGTCAGTAAAGTCATCCATAGAGAGATTACACTCTGGTACTTGAACACTTAATTTTCTAATGGCACAGGAGCCCTTCCTTTTGAGATTGTTCTTTAATACAACAACAACAACAAATCACATGGAAAACAAAACAAGACAAAAAAACGTTATGTAAACATAATGGGAAATCCAATGAGGCTATTTAAGTGCCTTCAACCTAATTCCTGCAGCTGCTGCTATCTGACCCTTACATAACAGCAATTTAAAGAGCCATTGTTAGAAGCTTAAATGCTGGAGAGTGATACATAAATACCAAGAACCTGAACAGGTTAAGATTCCAGTGAGCTTAGGCCTGGGTATGAATTTTACCTTATCCCTAGACTTTGATGAAAAGTTCCCCGTGGTAAAAAGACAAGGGTTCTAAAAATATCTGCCTCCTGCACCTCTGCCACATGGCTACTCGTAGAGACACCTGCAGCATGCATTTCAGGACCTAGGGACTTCTTAGTCAATGTTCCCCATTTCTGAGGGGAGCACAAAAACCACCAGGTTACAGCAGAGTGGGAGAAGGATTACTCTGTTAAGGAGAATCTATGATCCATGCAGATGCTAAGAGCTTGGCTATTAGCATCTTGTCCCAAACTTAGCGTCTGGGACATCTGCCTGGGAGAAGAGATGAGGATGTTAAATTTAGCCCTTTTCCTACCTACATCTTCTCCCCCTACCCTGACACCCATGCTGTCTTCTCTACCTTTTCTTTTTGTTTGGTTTATACCATCTTTCTAATTAAATCCAGGACTACTCCAGTGTCCTTATTGCATTAGATGGCCCTGACCTTAAGAACAATGGATACATCAAACACCTTGTGGTTTCCATACACACAAAGGTATCATATAAGCCCACTATTCTTATTAGCAATAGTGATAACAGAAAGAGGTATCTTTGCTTTTAAAAATATCTCTCTCTTCCTCTTACTGAGAGAAAGATATAAACGGTCCTCGGATACCTGAGAAAAGGAAATCAGAGAAAGGACATGTGGCAGACAGGCTCATCTCCTTAGAAAGTCTGATCTTGTGAAAAAGGGCCAGTTCTCCATTTCTGAGCTAGCCGGCCCAAACACCCTGGTGCAGGCAGCCTTGCCAGCATATCCAAGCCATGAAGACCTCATCCTTCACAGGATCCCTGCAAGAACAAGTCTTCCTCACCAACATAAGACAATAATAGCTCTGTTACAAGAAGCTGCTGACAAAGTCTCTGGCTTTGTTCCAAAGCCTAACTGATACCTGGAGCAAGCACCATAGCAATTCAAGCTATCAGCTTGGAGTGGTATGGGAACAGACCTCAGCCCATTATGGATGGAATATTAAAATGTGTTAAACCATACATCATTCAGTGTTCTCCAGTGATGGATAACAGTAAATCTGTAGAATATAAATATTTTGAAGGAGAAAGTACAGGTAAGGCACTACCAGCCTCCAAGGGACAGAGGGAAGGACTGTTTCAGATCATTTTCTTTGATAAATCCCAGAACTATCAAACTAGTAAATACAGAAGACCAAATTTCTATAGAAACTAAGAACTTTGAAGCAGAAATAGGACCAATTCAAACACATCCACATGCCCTGAAAAGCCTTCAAGATATTCTCTTTTAGATAGCCCAGACTTCAGATAGATGAACTTTTCATAGATATATGGAAGGTTTTTAGTCTTATAAAATTAGAATTAGCTGAGAATTGATCCAAAGTATTTCTTCAGAAGTGTCATTTATGTTCCTAATGATCACATTTGCCACAAATAAATTGACATTGGAAAATGAATGGGAAATATCTCCTTGCTATCACTTCAACCTCTTCCCTGAAAAATGAGAAGGACTGGGACAGCCTTGTAGCTGCTGTTTTCCAGAGTAGACATGGCTAAGATTTACATATCTACAAATGCCGTCATTTTGGGAATATTTTACATTAGAAACTGTGACAGAATTTCTCCAGCAGCTAGGAAAAGCTCTATATTTCTCAGACCAGAACCCTGAGTTTGGGTCAAAGGAAAAATTCAAAGACATTTATGTATAGCCTTCAAAAAATATTTTTGTTCCCAACTAGCATAGTGGTCAAGCATGAAGGAAAAGGGGGAGCTTGTCTGGGAACATGAATCAGCTAAAATACTTTGGAGGAGTTATTACTTCAGCGCACAAAGAAAAATTGTTAGAAATCAAGATTTTCGGAGTTACATGATGAGACCAGACATGGTTATGTGACTCATGCCAAGGGGTTCTAAAATTGTTTTAATATCATGGTTCTGTTCCAAAAGTTTACAAAGTTGTTATTTTTTGCCAAGCATTGAAGGACAAACACTAAACTATTTTCCTGGGATTTTTATGGCTCCAGATTCTTGCTAGTGTTTCGAATGACTCCTTGTAGGAAAGAAACCAAACAAAAATAGGAGAAAAAAAATCAAAAAAAGAGAGAGAGAAAGAGAGAAAGAGAGAAAGAGAGAAAGAGAGAAAGAGAGAAAGAGAGAAAGAGAGAAAGAGAGAAAGAGAGAGAGAAAGAGAGAAAGAAAGAGAGAGAAAGAAAAGAAAAAGAAAGAAAGAAAGAAGGAAGGAAGGAAGGAAGGAAGGAAGGAAGGAAGGAAGGAAGGAAGGAAGGAAAGAAAGAAAGAAAGAAAGAAAGAAAGAAAGAAAGAAAGAAAGAAAGAAAAAGAAAGAAAAAGATAAGAGAATGCCCAGCGATGTGCAGAAGGGGGTCTTTCAGGTGATATGCATTCTTTGTTCCTGAAGGAATAGGTGCCATATCTCAATATTCACAAATCATTCTTGCTAAAGATAACTTGAGTTGCTTTCATCTGAGGGTATCCTCCTGGGGTCCCCAGCACAAGAAGGACATGGCAGTACTAGAATGAGTCCAGAGGAGGGTCATGAAGATGATCAAAGGGCTGGAGCACCTCTCCTACAAAGACAGGTTGAGAGAGTTGGGGTTGTACAGCCTGGAGAAGAGAAGGGGCCTATAGGAAAGCTGGGGAGGGACTCTTTGTCAGGGAGTGTAGTGACAGAAAAAAGAGTGATGTCTTTAAACTAAAGGAAGGTAGATTTAGATTAGACACATGGAAGAAATTTTTCATTCAGATGGTGGTGAGGCACTGGCACAGGCTGCCCAGAGAAGCTGTGGATGCCCCATCCCTGGAGGTGTTCAAGGCCAGGCTGGATGGGGCTTTGGGCAACCTGGTCTGGTGGGAGGTGGCAGTGGAGTTGGAACTAGGGGATATTTTATACTACTTTTATTGTTACTACTTTTAAGTATATTTAACCTTTTTTTTTTTTCCTCAATCGCTATTGATTTATTCCATCTCTGTTTCACATTTACACTTAGGATAGATTCATGAGGTTTTACTTAACTGTACTCTTTTATCCACTATCAATTCTTTCCCATTTTATGTGTATCTTTGCTTAACAACTCTAACTCTTTCAAAATCTCAGGAAATCTGTCACACTTGCTGGTCCAGCAAGTCTAACATCTCTTTTGATGTTGCTGCTGTGGCTTAGGCAGAAGGTTATGTTAAGGAAGTAAAAAGTACTTTAACTTATTTTCATTTAGAGGATGGTAGCAGGTGTACAACCAGTGTAACCATTTTCCTCACTCATTATTCCCTCTGATCTGACATAATGCAAACCTTGGAGTCACAAAGTTACAATGAAAAATGAAAGGTGGATTACACCGTGACACGTGTAAAATGACTGCTTATAAACTCCTCTTATAATAAAGATGTGTAATGAATGGTATAAATTTAAGCCAAGTTACATATCCGTTACCTTTTGGAAACATAGACTCTACTACAGCTAAATATTACTGACTGCATGCAGCACTTGACAAAACTTAGTAACTTTTCTGTGATCTTCTGGCTACTTTTACCAGAGTCAGACTCGTAGTTAAAAGCAGGTAATGTTAGGATAAATGTGAAACCTCTACACTGTCTCAGCTTTACCATAAAAGCCCCTTGTTTATAGGCAAACTTGCCAGGCCAGGGGAATGTAGGGAAAAATCTCAGTCCTGCTGCAGTGAGTGTTACACTGACAGCAGCAAGGATAAGACCTCCCCTTCCATTTAGCTGATGGAAAACAGCACAAAGTGATTTTATTATATGACCGTCTGGGTCATGACATGTAGTAGACTGGCAAATCTCAAGCAGTTATCTAAAGGTTTTATATCTGGAAGAAGGTTGGATTTTTGAACAAAAATATCATGTTTTAGACAAAAAAAAAAAAAAAAAAAAAAAACTTGGATATTAGCAAGAATTTGCTACTGAGGTTTGGAGTATGACAAAAAACATCTATGTCATGCATGAATCCTGATCACTGTCAACAAAAAATCTTTCTGATAGCCCTAACACTTATTTACTGTATTCATATATTCAAATCTAATAGGCAAAAGCTGACTCAGCTTCAGATAACAGAGGAACTGCCAGAATCATTCAGCTATGATCAAACAGAAATACTTTCAGTCTTTGTTGTTATCCAATGACACAGATAGAATATAACCACAGCATGACATGTATTGATGCTCCCTCAGTCCATTCCAGTATTCCCCTGTGAACAGCAAAACCTTTCAGTTTGGGAAGATACATATTAAAGGTTGGCCAACTACCTTCTACTGTCATACTTGCCCCTGCAGATAACCCAGAGGGATTACAGTTCCAGCAATGTAATACTCTCTTATAAGATTAATTACATTCTAACACAGAAACCTTCAGCCACATTGTATTCAGTATGACTGTTTGCATAGTAGCTGGTCAGAACATTACCTTTTAACTGATTATTTTTTTTCTATTTTAAAAAAAGTTGTGAATTTAATTAAAAAGGAGCCTATTGCTTTAAGTCAGTTCTGGCAACAACCTTTCTTATGCAAGCCAGAAGTATCTGTGAGCCAGAGAAGCACCTCGAGCAAAGAGAGAAAAGCTTTTAGCGTGAAATTCACGGTCTGTTCTCCTCACCAGCACCACTAATTTCCCATTCCCCTTCTTAACATCTCACATTTTCTTAGCACCTTGACTTCTCTGGCAGGGAAGGTGTACTCCCTTCCCCACTGATCAGCACTGGTGAGGCCATACCTGGAGCACTGGGCCCAGTTCTGCCCACCCCTACCAGTACAAGAGAGACATGGACATACTGGAGCTGGGCCAGTGAAAGACCAGGGAGATGATCAAGGAATTGGAGCATCTGTTATATGTGGAGAGGCTGAGGGACATAAAAATGTTCAACCTGGAGAAGAGAGGGCACAGATCTTATCAAAGTGGATTGACACCCAGGCAGGGAGAGTAAACAGGAGGGAGCCAGACTTTTATCAGCAGTGCCCAGGCAATACACTACAACTGAAATGCAGGAAATCTTATATAAACATTAAAAAATAATAATCCTTTTTACACTAAACGTGTTCAAACACTGGAACTGGTTGCCGAGAGAGCTTATGAAGTCTCCATCCTTGGAGACATTCAAAACCTGACTAGGCAAATCCCCTGGCAACCTGCTGCTGCAGGGGATGTTGGACCAGATGATCCCCAGAGGTTTCTTCCCACCTCATCCACTCTGCAATTCAGTGAATTGTTTAGCAGTAGCAGGCAACTGACAGCAAATCTTCTCCCAGAAAGAGTAAAATCTTCCTTGCTCATCTTCTGTATGCAAACGCATAAGGCGTCCAGTACTAGGAGAAAGATCAGGCCTGTGAAAAAGCTGCAAACAGACTTCACATGCTTTCCCAGTACAATTACATGGCAAGAAGAATGTAAAGCCTACTATCTTCACCTGCCAAAAGAAACTTTTGAATCCTATTTTTGGCTGCAAATGTCTGACAAGTTGAGTGATACTAACTTAGTTGTTGAATTATGGCTACTTGTTTGCAGAACCTGAGGTTTATTTTGCTCCATACTACAAAATCTTCCACAGAAGCCTAAGCAAGTTCCTCACTGATATTAGGTAAAGGACCACTTACATGAACTTGAGTTTTATCCACCCAGGCAAATTTTTCAAACAAGAAGCCAAAGACTGTGCTAGTAAGGAGGAGGATGAGAGAGTTTCTCAATTTTCTTCCATCTCTGTGAAATGCCATGCCTAAATAAATTCTCCAATTATATAAAAATAGTACAGTTCCACCAAAAAAAAAAAAAAGAAATTTAAAAAAAAAAAAATATCTGGTTTTGAGATCTTCCAGGAAATATATACTTTTTTTTTTTTTCTTACAAATTCTTCTTCAGAATTAAGTACACCAGCTGATGAGAAAAATAGAGGTGAATTGTGTCTTTATTGGGTCACTAGTCCCTGTCTGTTTTCTTTGTATCTTAGGTACATCATTGGTGCACCTCACGAAGTAGAATGTTTAGCTCAGATTTGTTTTGTTTGGGGACATCTACAACTTACAAAATTAGGCCCATAAAAATGACTCTAGCTCATTAGTTGCAGATAAGCATTAGGCACTCTGTTGTGGGAACGAGAATCAACATGCCTATACTTGGGAAAAAGTACCACTAAAACTGGATGGTAAAAAATTGCTTTCCAGTATTATTTGAGATAATATGCCAAGTTCCCAAAAATTTGTTTTTGGTATTTACATAGTCATAGACAAAGAAACTTAATGCATATCTTAGGCAGCCAAGACTGTTTCTACTTTTGTCTGATCTTACAGTACTACCCTAAAGCACATCACAGTCCTATCTATGAGCACTAAGTTTGTAAGTACTGTGTTTCAGCAAGTCTATTCCCCTGTAATTGCAACTACCTAACACCACTACCTAGGCAAATTCTACAAAGTCATGAGGAAGTACAGGAAAAAATATATTATGTCATCAAAAATGTTTTGCAATATGTTTTGTACAAATAATAATAATAAAAACCTTAAAATATTTATCAGGTTCTTTCCAGGCTTGACTAATAAACTTAGCAAGGGTTAGGTATTGCTGGTTTTTTTTGTTAAAGAAAGAATGGTCGTTAAACAAAAATAAAGATCTGGGGAAAAAAGAAATAGAGATTCAGTTTCAAATATTTTTTTCTTTAATTCCCCTTCCCAAAACAATTAAAATGGTATACTTGAAAGACCTTCCGAGAAATAAATAAATAAATAAATCTTATTGTTAACAGGGTCATATTTAACATGGTTATGAAAAAGTTGTTTATTTCCCACCAAAAATGCCCTTGAAAAAAAAAATTGAAATTTCAAAACCAGAGGAAACTAAGGGAGTTGTTCAGTTCTTCTTTCACTGGAGCATAGGGAAAGGTAGACCTATAGCATGTACAGTCTTAAAAAAAAAAAAAAAAAATCACTGCTGCTTCACAGCACTAGTTTTGTGTGGCCACTGTAAAAAGGGATTCACTTCTGAAGTAACCTGCTATCACATAAGTTTCACCCCTTGTTACAAGAAATTGAACTGTCCCTATTCGATGAAATAGCCAAATGGTGATCAGACATTTGCACACCCTAAGTATCTATCAGCAAGGCTGTCTGGGAAAGGATTGGCTTCAGGGGAAAACAGGTATTATTTTTGTTTTTCTTCTAGTCAGAAAGTGCCAGCTTGACCAAAGTGAAACATGGGAAAGTGATAGCAGCCTCAATGGGAAAAGGAGCTCTGGTTCAAACAGGGCCTTGAAAAGCAAGTCTTATGGTGACATGGCACACCCAAAAGAATGGAATCAGATAATGGGACTCATTTCTGAAACAACCTCATGCATTCCCCTGGTCTACAGGCCACTCGGTCTCACTTCTGTGTCTGGCAAAGTGTTGTGGTTTAGCCCGGCTGGCAGCCAAACACCACACAGCCGTTCGCTCACCCTCCCCCCTCCCTCTCCGGGATGGGGGAGAGAAACGGGAAAGTGAAGTCTGTGAGTTGAGATAAAGACAGTTTATTAAGACAGGGAAAAGAATAACAACAATAATAATAATAATAGTATTAATAGTAATAATGTGTACGAAATAAGTGATGCACAATGCAATTGCTCACCACCCATTGACCGATGCCCAGCCTATCCCTGAGCAGCCGCCCCCCCCCTCCACCCCGGCTAGCCACCCCTATATATTGTTCAGCATGATGTCAGATGGTATGGAATACCCCTTTGGCCAGTTTGGGTCAGCTGTCCTGGCTCTGTCCCCTCCCAGCTCGTGCTGCATCCCTAGCCTGCTCGCTAGCAGGACAGAGCGAGAAGCTGAAAAGTCCTTGGCTTGGTGTAAGCACTGCTCTGCAACAATTAAAACATCAGCATGTTATCAGCGCTCTTCTCATTCTAATCCAAAACATAGCACCCTGCCAGCTACTAGGAGGAAAATTAACTCTGTCCTACCTGAAACCAGGACATAAGGTCATGGAGCAGATCCTCCTGGAAACTCTGCTAAGGCACATGGATAAGAAGGAGGTAATTGGTGACAGACAAAATGGCTTTGCTAAGGGCAGATTGTGCCTGACAAATCTGGGGGCCTTCTACCACTGGGGTACAGCACTGGTGTATAGGGAAATAGCAACTGACATCATCTCCCTGGACTTGTGCAAGGCATTTGAGTCTCTTCTCCATAATATCCTTGTCTCAACACTCTGGAGGAAAGGGATGCCATCCAGAGGGACCTGGGCAGGTGTGGCGGTTTTACTCAGGTCGGCGGCTGAGCTCTACCACAACCGCTCTCTCACTCCCCCTGCTCAAAGAGGAACGGGGAGAAAATATGATGAAAAGGGTTGAGATAAGGACAGGGAGATCGCACAGTAATTATTGTGACAGGCAAAACAGACTCAGCATAGGGAGATAGTAAGACTTACTGCCTATTACTAACAAGCTAGAGAAGCGAGAAACGAAGGAAAGAAACCAAAAGCACCTTCCCCCCATCCACCCTCTTCCACCTCCTCCCCCCAAGTGGTGCAGGGGAACAGAGGAATGGGGGTTATAGTCAGTCTATAGCGCTTCTTCTCCGCTGCTCCTTCTCGGTCACTCTCTTCCCTTGTGCTGTGGGGTCCCTCCCACAGGATGCAGTCCTTGCCGAACTGATCCGACATGGGCTTCTCACAGGCAGCAGCTCTTCAAGAACTGCTCCAGGTATGCGTCTGTACCACGGGGTCCATCCCTCAGGAGCAAACTGCTCCAACCTGGATCCCCCACGGGCAGCAGCTCCTGCCAGGTCACCTGCTCCTGCGTGGTCTCCTCTCCACGGGCTACAGGCCCGGCCCGGAATCTGTTCCAGCAGGGGTCTTCCACAGGCCGCAGTCTCCATCGGTGCAGGTCCACCTGCTCCACCGTGGTCTCCTCCACGGGCTGCAGCGTGGAATCCTGCTCCACCGTGGTACTCCATGGGCTGCATTCAACTTGCACAACTTCTTATTCAACTTCCCGGATATATCCCGGAAACACAACACGGCACAGAGAAAGCAGTCTAGGAGGTTTCTGGAGAGTGTGGGAGATAGCTTCCTGATGCAGCTGGTCAGTGAACCTACCAGGGGTGGTGCCTCGCTAGACCTTCTCTTCACAAACAGAGAAGGACTGGTGGGAGATGTGGTGGTCGGAAACCATCTTGGACAGAGTGACCACGAAATGGTAGAGTTCTCTATTGTTGGCGAGGCCAGGAAGGGGACCAGTAAAACTGCTGTATTGGACTTCTGGAGGGCTGACTTTGAGCTGCTCAGGACGCTGGTTGGCCGAGTCCCTTGGGAGGCGGTTCTGAAGGGCAGAGGAGTCCAGGAAGGCTGGGCGCTCCTCAAGAAGGAAATCTTAACGGCACAGGAGCGGTCCGTCCCCACGTGCCCAAAGACGAGCCGGCGTGGAAGAAGACCGGCCTGGCTCAACAGAGAGTTGCGGCTTGTGCTTAGCAGGAAAAAGAGGGTTTATAATCTTTGGAAAAAAGGGCAGGCCACTGAGGAGGACTACAAGGATGTAGCGAGGCTGTGCAGGGAGAAAATTAGAAAGGCCAAAGCTCATCTGGAGCTCAACCTGGCTACTGCCATTAAAGACAACAAAAAATCCTTTTACAAATATATCAATGCGAAACGGAGGACTAAGGAGAATCTCCATCCTTTACTGGATGCGAGGGGAAACCTGGTTACTAAGGATGAGGAAAAGGCTGAGGTGCTTAATGCCGCCTTTGCCTCAGTCTTTAGCGGCAATACCGGTTGTTCTCTGGATACCCAGTGCCCTGAGCTGGCGGAAGGGGATGGGGAGCAGGATGTGGCCTTCGCTATTCATGAGGAAATGGTTGGCGACCTGCTAAGGAGCTTGGATGTGCGCAAGTCGATGGGGCCCGATGGGATGCACCCGAGGGTACTGAAAGAACTGGCAGAGGAGCTGGCCGAGCCGCTTTCCATCATTTATCGGCAGTCTTGGCTATCGGGGGAGGTCCCAGTTGACTGGCAGCTAGCCAATGTGACACCCATCTATAAGAAGGGCCGGAGGGCAGACCCGGGGAACTATAGGCCTGTCAGTTTGACCTCAGTGCCAGGAAAGCTCATGGAGCAGATTATCTTGAGGGTCATCACGCGGCACTTACAGGGCAAGCAGGCGATCAGGCCCAGTCAGCATGGGTTTATGAAAGGCAGGTCCTGCTTGACGAACCTGATCTCCTTCTATGACAAAGTGACGTGCTTGGTGGATGAGGGAAGGGCTGTGGATGTGGTTTACCTTGACCTCAGTAAGGCTTTTGACACCGTTCCCCACAACATTCTCCTCAAGAAACTGGCTGCGCGGGGCTTGGACTGGCGTACGCTTCGCTGGGTTAGAAACTGGCTGGATAGCCGGGCCCAGAGAGTTGTGGTGAATGGAGTCAAATCTGGTTGGAGGCTGGTCACAAGTGGTGTCCCCCAGGGCTCGGTACTGGGGCCGGTCCTCTTTAATATCTTCATCGATGATCTGGATGAGGGCGTCCAGTGCACCCTCAGTAAGTTTGCAGATGACACCAAGCTAAGTGCGTGTGTCGATCTGCTCGAGGGCAGGAAGGCTCTGCAGGAGGATCTGGATAGGCTGGAGCGATGGGCTGAGGTCAACTGTATGAAGTTCAACAAGGCCAAGTGCCGGGTCCTGCACCTGGGGCACAACAACCCCAAGCAGAGTTACAGGCTGGGAGATGAGTGGTTGGAAAGCTGCCTGGCAGAGAAGGACCTGGGAGTATTGGTTGATAGTCGGCTGAATATGAGCCAGCAGTGTGCTCAGGTGGCCAAGAAGGCCAACAGCATCCTGGCCTGTATAAGAAGCAGTGTGGCCAGCAGGTCTAGGGAAGTGATTGTCCCCCCGTACTCGGCTCTGGTGAGGCCGCACCTCGAGTACTGTGTTCAGTTTTGGGCCCCTCGCTACAGGAAGGATATGGACGTGCTCGAGCGAGTCCAGAGAAGGGCGACCAAGCTGGTGAGGGGTCTGGAGAACAAGTCTTACGAGGAGCGGCTGAGGGAGCTGGGCTTGTTCAGCCTGGAGAAGAGGAGGCTCAGGGGCGACCTTATCGCTCTCTACAGTTACCTTAAAGGAGGCTGTAGTGAGGTGGGGATTGGTCTATTCTCCCACGTGCCTGGTGACAGGACGAGGGGGAATGGGCGAAAGTTGCGACAGGGGAGTTTTAGGTTGGATGTTAGGAAGTACTTCTTTACCGAAAGGGTTATTAAGCATTGGAACGGGCTGCCCAGGGAGGTGGTGGAGTCACCATCCCTGGAGGTCTTTAAAAGACGTTTAGATGTAGAGATTAGCGATATGGTTTAGTGGAGTGCTTAGTATTAGGTCGGAGGTTGGACTCGATGATCTTGAGGTCTCTTCCAACCTAGAAATCTGTGTCTGTGTCTGTGTCTGTGTCTGCAGGAGGACAACCTGCTTCACCATGGTCCTCTCCACAGGCCACAAGGGACTTCTGCTCTGGCACCTGGAGCACCTCTCCCCCTCCTTCTTCACTGACCTTGGCGCCTGCAAGGCTGTTCCTCACTCCTCTCACTCTCCCAGCTGCTGCGTGTCGCAGCGTTTTTTTTTTCCCTGTCTTAAATATTCTCTCACAGAGGCGCAAAACAATATCACTTATTGGATCAGTTCTGGTCAGCAGTGGGGCCCTTACCAAACATGAGGCAGCTTCTAAATCCTTCTCACAGAAGCCACCCCTATGGCCCCCTGCTACCAAAACCTTGCCACGTTAACCCACTACAGCAGGACTGAGAGGTGGGCCTGTGCAAACCACATGGAGTTCAACAAGGCCACGGGAAAGGTCTTGTACCCACACTGGGGCAATCCCAAGCCCAAATAAAGGCTGGGGGGAGAATGGATTGAGGGTAGCCCCGAGGAGAAGGACCTGGACGTGGTGGTTGATGAGAAGTTTGACATGAGCCAGCAATGTGTGCTTGCAGCCCAGAAAGCCAACCATAACCTGAGCTGCATTAAAAGCAGAGTGGCCAGCAGGGCGAGGGAGGGGATTGTCCCCCTCTGCTCTGCTCTCGTGAGACCCCATCTGGAGCCCTGCACTCAGCTCCAGGGCCTCCAGCAAAAGAAGGATATGGATCTGTTAGAACAAATCCAAAGCATAGCCACAATGATTATCAAGGGGCCGGAGCGCCTCAACTATGACGGAAGGCTGAGGGTGTTGGGATTGTTCAGCCTGGAGAGAGTAGGCTCCGGGGAGACCTTGCAGAGGCCTTCCAATACCTAAAGGGAGCTGGGAAAAAACAAAACAAAACAAAACAACAACAACAACAACAAAAAGCTGTGGAGGGACACTTTGTCAAGGACTTTTGGGGTAGAAACAAGGCCAAATGGCTTTAAACTAAAACAGAGTAGGTTTCCGTTACGTATAAGGGGGAAATTCTTTGCTCTGAGGGTGGTGAGGCACTGGAAGAGGTTGCCCAGAGAAGCTGTGGATGCCCCATCCCTGGAGGTGTTCAAGGCCAGGCAGAATGGGTTTTTGGACAACCTGGTCTAGTGGGAGGTGTCCCTGCCCATGGCAGAGGGGTTGGAACTAGATGATCTTTATGGTCCCTTCCAACCCAAACCATTCTATGATTCTATGATACCTGGGCCAACTTCCTAGATAGCTGGGCCAAAGAGGATGACATTGAGTGAGTCTATCACGTCCCCTCTCATGCACTGGCCCCTGGGAAAATGGACTGTTAAGGACTACACTGAAGGCACATGGGTGCTGGGATATTCCAACATTGCAATATATGTTTAGGATTGGCCACCTATTTAGCCATCACTAGGGACTCGGACAACAGAGCAGGGCCTGCCCAGTACAAAACTGTTACTTCCTGGGAAAAAGGAGAAAGTCCCTATAGCACATTGAGACACCCATCTAGTTGGCCAAGGGAAGCCAGCTGTTAGCATCTGTTTGGATTTCAGCAAAGCTCAATGTTGTTTCTCACAGTCTCCTTCTGGACAAATTGGCAAGAACACAGCTAGAGCAATGAATAATGCGATGGGTGGAAAAGGGGCTGACGGGTCAGGCTCCAAGGGTTATCGTAAATAGGGTTACATCAGGCTGGCAGCCAGTCACTAGGGGGCTTCCGCAGGCCTTCATTTTAGGGCCAGTTCTCTTCAATGTTGTCCTAACTGACTTGCATGTAGGACTTGAGGGCATATTGAGTCAGTTTATGCATGATGCTAAATTGGGAGGAGCAGCTGAGTTTACTGAGGGTAGAGAGGCCTTGCAGAGAGGCCTTGCAGAGAGATCTTGGCAAAGTAGAGAGCTGGGCAATCCCCAACAATATGAGGCTTAGCAAGAGCAAGTGCCAGATTCCACACCTGGCAAGGGACAACCCTGGCTGTATGGACAGTCTGGGGGAAAAGAGGCTGGAGAGCAGCCCTGCAGAAAGGGATCTGGGGATTTTGGTCGATGGCGAGATGAACGTGAGTCAACTGTGGGCCCTGGCAGCCAGGAGCAGCAACCACATCCTGGGGTGCCTCCAGCACGGCATCGCTAGCTGGTCAGGGGAAGGGATTGCTGTGCTCTGCTCTGCACTCTTTCAGCTTCATCTCAAGTCCTGTGTGCAGTTTTGGGCACCACAATAACAGAAGGACATAAAACTATTGGAGAGTGTCCAAAGGAGGGCTTCGAACTGGTGGAGGGTCTGGAGGGCAGGACGGATGAGGAGTGGCTGAGGTCTCTGCTTTTGTTCAGCCTGCAGGAGACTGAAGAGAGGCCTCATGGTGGCCTACAGCTTCCTCACAAGGGGAGCGGAGGGGCTGGCGCTGAGCTCTGCTCTCTGGGGACAGTGACAAAACTCGAGGGAACGGCATGGAGCTGGGACAGGGGAGGGTCTGGTTGGAGGTGAGGAAGATTCTTCACTGGCAGGGGGCTTGGCCACTGAAACAGGCCTCCCAGTGAAGTGGTGAGGGCAGCAATCCTGCTGGAGTTCACAAAGCATCTGGGCAATGCTCTCAGACATGTACTTTGTTTTTGGGGGGTCACACAGAGCGATGGGCTGTGATGTCACCCAGCGATGGGCTGTGATGACACCCAGCGATGGGCTGTGACCTCACGGCTCTCGCTGCTCATATGGGGGCACCGGCAGAGCCCATCCCAGCCTGGCTCGTGCCTGGACTCCAGCTGAGCGTGTCTACTAGGCTTGGAGAGACGAGCAAGGATTTGGTGGAGCTGTGCTGGGGGGCTGCCGGCAGCTGCTCTCGGTGCCCGTCCCCGTAGCCAGTGCCCGTGTTTCCCCGGCCCTGCCTGGCTCAGGCAGCCGGGGCCCTGTGAGGCGCATTCGCAGCAGTGCAGGTGAGCTGTGCAGGGACAAGTGCCCCGGGGCGGCCCAGGGGAGGCACAGGACAGCCCAGCTGCAGGGCTGGGGCTGGGGCCGGGCCCGGGGGGTTTCCTGCTGAGCGGCCGGGGCACTGCCGCTGCCCGCCCCGGCACAGCCACTGACCCTGGCCTCTCTCCTTCTTGCAGCGCGCAGCACCTGTCACAGTGGCACCAGCGAGGGGAAGCAGCTCCCCATCCACAGCTCTCCCCAGCCCGCCGCAGCAAGACAGCACCGTGGCCACAGAGTCTGACGTCACCTTCCCTGTGTGCCAGGGGACCCTAAAGGAGCCCAGCATCGTCAGCCCCTGTCAGCACCAGTTCTGCTTGGGCTGCATCATGCGCTGGGCCAAGAGAAGCGCCAACTGCCCCCTCTGCAGGCAGGACATCACCTCCATACGCTACTCCATCTGGTCCGAAGACGACTTTCTGGAGGTCCAAGTTGTCCACCATGCAGAGAACCAAGAGGACAGCCACCAGGACGAGCAGTGGGCTGCAGTGCCGGTGCCCCAGACTGCCGTGAGCGGCCTCCTGCCTGAGGAATGGGCGGCCCTTTTCAGGGAACACCCCGATATCCTCGGTCCTCTGAGGCCCTGGGTACGCCAGCAAGCCAGGGAGTTGTTCAGGGCTGCCTGGTGGGACCAGGATGTGCTAGAGGCCAATGTCATCACTTGGCTGTGCCGCTGCAGGCTGGAGGAGGTGGTCTTGGTTCAGGAGCTGCAGCCATTCCTGCAGGGCCATACAGAGAGCTTTGTGAACCAGCTCATTGATAGAACCGTAGAGATGGGCAGCGATGAGTTCCTCGAGGAGCTGGGGCTCCTGGAACCCCCTCCTGCAAGCCAGCACCAGAATGGCCCTGAGGTGGACCTCGGGGGCTCCCAAGAAGCCTGGGAGCCAGAAGACAGCGCTGAAGCCACCCCCGGCCATGCTGCCTCCTCCCGGGACACTCCTCTCACCATCGTGTTCTCCTCCAGCAGCTCAGAGGGTTCTGATATTGAGGAGCTCCCCAGCACCTCCAGTGCCACCCTACATGGGGGTCCTGGCCACCCACCCCACTGCACCCATCCCCACAGAGCAGGAGGAGCCCTTCAGAGAGCCGGGACAGGCAGCAGCAGAAGGTGTTGCGATGCAGGGCTGCAGCCATGGGCCCTCTCCTCCTGGCCAGGGCAGGGACAGTTCGCGTGGGGGGCCCCGGCGCCCCCCAAAGAGGAGGTCCAACAGCAGCCCCGACTCTCCCCACCCCTGCAAGAGGCCACCCCCCCGGCACCTTTAGCAGGGCACATTTAGTTTTCATTAAAAAATAAATAAAAGTGGTGACTCTGACACAGACAGTGTCTTGCTCTTACTCCAGAGAGTTCAGGGCAGAGCCCATGTGTGATGCCAGAAATGGGGGGTGGGAGGTGGGATGAGTGTTCCAGGCCACAGGGCCCAAAAGTGGTGCTGCAAGAGGCCCCCATGAGGGTGGGGATAGGAGGTGGGTTGAGGCTCAGCTCCCGGGACAAGCAGAGCCACCAGCCCCTGGGCTTTGATCCCACTGGCAGAAGCTGGAAATGCCTTCCACCAAACGCTTCCTCAGGGGTGCTCTGGTTTTAGCAAAGATGGTGGTCACTGGAAACCAACTCCTGGTGTGATCCAGGTGTGTTAGAAGCACTTGGTGGGTGACTGCTGAGTCCTGGCATGGATGCACTTGCAGTTGCAAAAGGGGTAGAGCAATGCTGCTCATGGATGTGGCCAACATATCCCAATGTGCATTCAGCTCCAAGAAATGGCACTGCCATCAACACACTCGGCCTTCTGGTCTCTCCAGAGCCTTTTCAGGCATGTTTGCAGGGACGCTGTTGTTGGGGAGAGATCTGCTGCTTGTTTCTCTCTTCAGTGTCTTTCCAAAACCTGGGCCTGTCACCAGGAATGACAAGCCCAGGGCTTGTTCGGACCTGGCAGCCCAGAGTTTACCAAAGCAATGAGGCTGAACAGTGTCACTGTCTGGTTCGATGGTGGTGTGGGCATACCTCTGAAGAAAAGCCAGGAAGGCAAAATCCATGTCACCCCAGCTACTGTTGCTGGGCTGGAAGCTCCTGAACATCCATAATAATACACTGATGACATCATGTGTGGGGCAACACAGCAGTGGCAGGAGTTTTGGAGAAAGGGAATAAAACAGTCCAAATGCTTCTGAAAGGGGGTTTTGCCATAAAGCCAAAGAAGGTCAAAGGAAATGTGTTTTTTTAGAAAGAAAACAGCAGATGGATGTCAGATCCCCACAGATGTGACCAACAAAGTAACAGCAATGGCTCTATTTTCTCTAGACCCCAAACCCCACATTATTCTGCACTCTGGACTCCTTCCTTCAGTCAGACTTCTCAAAACTGTGCCCATGACCTCTGCAGCCCATGCAGCCCATTTGAATTCTGCCTTTCTCCTCAAGTCTGGACCCCTCAAGCAGCCAGAACAACATACAGCGTCCTGACCTCAACAAGGAGCTTTCTGGGGGCACAGACACACAAACCTGATATCAGTCAGCTGTGGACTCACCACAAGTTACAGAATTAAGTTTCCAACGATCATTTGCATTTCTATAACCCACCTGTAACTTCACTGCTTCCACGTGTTTTCCCCATGAAGTCAGCCTGTCCTCAATAAAATAATGGTAAAACTGTTTATGTAAATTTCGTCATATATTCCCACCTTTTCTCTCTTTTGATAAAGGAATTTGAAATATTTTTTTCCATCATGGGAAACAAAATGAATTTTCCTAGGTCCCTCTCCATGAGGGCATGCACAACCACACAGACAGAACAGCTTCAGTGCACAGTGGAAACTCTTTCAGGATGTTTTTGGAAACCATCACTGAACATGGAGAAAAGAATGCATTTTTACCAATTACTTCACAAACACCAGGTAAGTTTCTGAAGCACGTAGTCATACTCTTCCTGATCTGAACCACTAACAAAAGCAAAGTCGAAATGCTGGGCATGCTGTGACTTCTTGGTAATATCCATCCAAGAAACATCAAAAGGAATACACAGAACTCCTGAATATATCAGTGAGCTGGAGCTGCCATCTCTGCAGGTGCAAACTTTTAGTTTTAGAGTTAGTCACTTTCATTCAGTTGTTCTTTTCACTTTAAAATTTTCACACTAAATCTATTCAATCTCTTCATGCAGTATAAAATCCTTGTTACACTAGCACTGCTCCTTAATCAGGCACAAATTCTAAAGTTTTGCTTGTTTTCTTTTAAGTCTATTTATAAAAACTGGCATCTCTCTGCAGTCACTTGCGGCTTTGGAAATAGGCAGTTTTATGGATTTTCCACTCTGAGTAAAACCTTTTTTCCCCCATACATGTTTAAAAGAGATCATTGAAAGACACAGTGGGTTATAAATGCTAATACCTCATGAATTGATCAAATTGCCATCTCTCTCAGCAGTTAACACTGCTGATAGATAAACACTGTGTAGACCTCTGAGAGCAGGAACATTTGCCCACAGCCTCACCAAAGCCTGTTTTCTCTGAACAGTGAGGCATTTTTATTATTATTATTATTTTATCCCTAACTCGCTGCTTTTTCCCTTCCATTTTTGTAATGTCTCTGCAGTTTCCCCATGCCAATACTATTGGTGAGATGAGACCCAACTCTGCAGTCAGCAGTGTCTTCTGCTCTTTACCTAAATGAAATGAAAGGGCCAAGCCAACACCTAAATCACCCCACTTACCGACTACGCACACACTAAGGCCAAGCTGCCTCTACATACCCCTGTTCTGCCAGGGCTCGGGAAGCTCCTGAAGTATAGGAGATGGGAAGCACCACAAGAAAACCTAACGATTCTCAACAGGGATCTCATACAATCTCTGTAGACTCGCAGAAGGCATCATTTGAAGATACTTGCAAAAAGCACAAATTAATTATGAAGCAGGCCCAGATCAGTGGTCCACAGCCTAAAACCAGCAAATCTGTCCATAAATTATAGTTGCCTCTAGAAACTTCATAATTCTGGCATTTTGGCCACAGAAGGTAGTGGTAAATATAAAGTACTGAGAAATGGGGAAGAGCAAGTTTCTTCTTCTGGTAGTCAATTCTTTTTATAATTTTGAACTTTGCTGTACCTTTTTCATTTCTGTTATGTGGTTTGGGGGATGTGGAGACCAGAATCACAAATAGTACCAATAAATTATTGAATTATTGAATTGCACAGTGAAATAATAAATCTATCTATGTTGTTTATGTTGTCTAGTTGTTGTTTTGCCTTTTTTTGTTTGTTTTTGTTTGTTGTTTGTTTTTTAATATAGCTGCTAGACTAAATAGCTGTTAAAGAGAACTGACCATTAGGGTTGCCAAACTTATTTCCTGAGCTGTGATCATTAGCTGGGGCTCCTCGAGGTGCTTGTATAATTATCTACTCTTTACTCTACACTCAAAGTTCAATTTGTCTTCTGGTCTACCAGCAAGTCTCTCAGTACCATGATACCTGTCCACACTGCTTCAGAGCCAGTTTTGTTTTCATCATTTATTATTTCCAAATGAAATGACAGAAGGGTTGTTTTGTCTGTCTTTCCTCTCCCAGTCTCCACCAAGGATTAATCGCCTAGTTAAGAGTGTGGAAATATCCTGTCATCCTCCTCCCCTACCAGCCAAAGTTCTACTGCTATGAATGCATCCTCCACTGGTTAGCTCAGTACCAGCATTTTATCAGAAATACCCTTCGCAGTCTAGGGTCACATCTGACTCCTTTGTATCAGTACCACAATCACTTTTTGCATCTTCTTCCACAGAGGGAAAGATGTGGGTTTACTCCCAAGAAGTGAGGAACCGCCCATGCGCTGCCATCACCTGGCTGCTAGCAACACCTACCCTAGCCTTTTTTGTTCTCTACATTAATCTGCATGCTGTTTTCAGACAGCTAAAATGTACTAAGACCACTGTCCATAATGATGTCTCTCTAAATCAACCTTGAAAACTTATAACAAACACTCGTTAGTTCAACCCCAACAAAGCCTTTATTTAAAACCACCTTTCCTGCCTTGCTAAGTAAGTTTTCTCCAGAGAACATCTGCTTTATCCTTGCGATTTTTCTTCATTTCTTTGGAGCCTAAAGCTGTTTTCTTACAAAAGGCTTTCTTCATGCAGACTTTTACATCTGTCTGTGGCGAGGACATATCCTTCCTTATCGGTAGCTAAGTCACAGCTGCTCTCACACCTTTATTCCACCATCCCTTTAAAAGACTTTTGTTCACACCAGGCTTAAGATATTCAATTTTCTTCAATATTCAAAGCTCTTTACTTCAATAATTAAGGATTTCTGTCATCTCTCATTTACCTTGTCCAAATTCTTAATGGGACAGGTACAATCCTTTCATCTAACTACATCATTTGTGTGCCTGTCATTGTCCTAAACTGTTTCTCTTAGCTGTCTCTTATTCTCCTCTTGATATATTTTGATTTTTTTTTCCCAATGACATCTTTCATGTTTTAAAGCGGCGTATGAAGATCACATATCTTTCCTGCCTTCTTCCTCTCTTCACTTTGTTCAAACTTTTATTGGCTGTAGTATCTTGACACTGCAAAACTCACATCAAGTCTCTGGAAAACAGTATAAAGAACTCTCCTTCCATGAGCTTCCTCAGGGGCAGCTCTAAGAGCTCTCAGACCTCCTTCATGGCATCAGGCTTAGAGGCATTTGCTCTGAAGTATGGAGTAAGGAGTCTAATTGTGTGTGACTCAAGGGAGCAGTTCTTATGTCTCACGACATTTTTGTTAGCCCTGAGGTCTTGTGGGATGTTTGGAAAGCTGTCTCAAGGTTTTTCTCAGTTTCTGGAGCTTAGAGGCTCTTGAGACTTCAGTGATTCCTGGCCTGGTGCCATGGGGAGACACTACAGGGTGCTAAAGGGAACCTGCTGCAGTTATTGCAGGGTTAAATGTAGCAGGAAAGCTACAAGTAAACCTACATTAAACCCTGCAATATGTTTTCAGCAAAATTAATCCCATCTGGGTATATGTCCTCCCAGGTATTTCCTCAGTTCTGGGGAACAGGAGGATGGTGAGACAAAGCAGGGAAAAACTTAACATTGGGTTTGGTCCTGTCAACAGATGTCTTTAGCCACCTCAGGTAATTCTCCTTTATGGAGAAGTTTCTTTCCACACTCTGTCTTACAAACTGGTTTCTCTCCCAGAGTGAATCACTTGCAGTTCCCCACCCTAACAGAGAAAATATCTCACATGACATCGTTGCTGCAGCCTGAACCTGAGGCCGTGTGCATCCTACTCGCAAAGCCATGCACCCCACTGCCTAGTGGCTACACACTTGGAAAGGATTCCCTGTCTACAAACCTTTTCTAGAGCTCCAGGAAAGTCTGCCCAAATGCTCAAAGCAGTTCTGCACAACTGCCTCATTTCTCACTATTAAACACCAGAGATCTTGCTTCTCTATGCAGAAAAAGGTTAGAACATATTGCTGCAAAAAAAAAGTAGCATTATCTCTTTCCTGTATGACAAGTTGTAGCAAAAATTAGGGCAGGCACAGTTGCTAGCACTCGCATTTTGCTGGACTTTAGCAGATAGTTTGAAAATATATATTACTCTGCTATATTACTTTGCCCTACAGATCTTGCCTTGTTCCCAGGATGCAAACACCGTGACACCAACCTTAGTCAACAAAAATATTGGACTTGCCGATAATTTCCACAGGATACGGTAATCAAACTAGCTCAGAACCACTTAGCAGCATCACTGTTAAATACTCTTGGCGTAAAGTGCATATCTGAATCCTTCTGGTTGTTAACTGGGCTGCAACCACTTGCTCCAATGCAAAGGCAACGGATACCTCTGTAAGCCACTAGTACCCACAAAGGCTGCATCGCACAGTGCTACACCGTGCCCTTCTTTAAAAGTCTTTCATTTCCTCACAACCAGTGAAAAAGTGAAGCTGACCCGCAGACAAATATCAAAACCAGTAATCTATTTCTGTACGAGAATAAAACTACGCTTCCTGGTATTCAACTTTCTTTTGATTGGAAGCCATCTGAACTGAATTTAGAGTTGCTGTTGACAAAAAGCAAGTTGGAAATTCACAGCTGAGATTTGTTTCATATCTAAGAAACATTTTTTGTTTCAGGTCCAGCTATAACCAGTATATGAGGGGCTGCAGAAATGACAAACAAATCTATGTCCTGTACCTTCACTAATAAGAGCTCAACTTTGCTAACAAGTGCTCAGAGACTCAGAGAAACAATTTTCTAAGCTGCCACAAGCAGCAATATGTTTGAAAACAAAATACTCAAAGCCACTACAAAATGCATAAATTAAATCGGCTTTCCTACCAACCTCAGGAGCATTCAATCCATGCAGTTCAGCCCTCAGCTATCAATTATTTTTTATAGATCATGGGATTTTTAGAGAGTAAGTTCCAGATTTGCATTCTTTGCCTAATGTTTTGAGAGACTAAGAAACAACGTGTTCAGGCTTTTGGCATAAGCTGAATGAATAGCAGCCTCCTTGAAATCAGTATAAGATTTTCCTGTAACTCCCCGAATCCTGGGGCTGGTGGCACAAAGACATCAATGTGGCAGGATGGAAAAAAGCAATCAAAGCTTGGAGAAGACACACAACGTGAAACAGCTGGGTTAAAAGTTCCTCCACTTCCACGCAAGGTGCGGTGGAGGCGACGCCTCCCAGGGCTGGCAGAGCTCCCCCGACACCTGCACGAGGGAGCACCACGGTGCTGCGCTCGGTAAGCGCTCCCCAGAGGGGGGTCCCTCCCGAAGTATTTATCAGTATTTATCACAAGTCCCTCCAAAAAGCCAAACATCAGACAGGCTGCTTGAGCCCAACGCCCGGCATTCGCGGGTTTGCAAAGCTCGAATACGCCAGGAGGAGGAGGAGGAAGAGGAGGAGGAGGAGGAGGAGGGGGATGTACTCACGCACAGCCGCTCCCCACACGATCACCTGAGAGCCCCGGGCGCCGGCTCCCCACACAAGTTCCCCGCAGCCCCTGCAGGCTCCGGGCACCCCCACAGCCCCCCGGCCCCAGCCCCGCTGCCGCCCCCCTGCCGCCGACCTCGGAGCCGGGCTGCGGCGCTGCTGCCGGGCCGGAGGCAGGCCCAGCCCTCCGGGGGGCTCCGCGGGGAGGGGGAGCCGAGCCCGGCCGCCGCACACCGGGCTGGGGCCGGCCAGGTGCCCCCGGGCCCTCCGGGGGATGCTTTGCCCCAAATCCGCCGGGCGCGACTCAGGCAGGACGGAGCTGTGGCCACGCCGATCTCGCTGGAAGAGCAGCGGGAATAAAGCTCGGCGCTGGGGTGAAACAAAGCAAAAATAAAACCAGCCCCCTTATCTTCGCCATAAAAACTGGTATGTTCCCAGCGCTTCGTGAAAGCCCATCCCTCAACATCATCTTCCGCGCACCGAGGGGAAGAGGCAGCCCGTCTGCTGTAACAACCGAGGCAGATCTAAAGAGCACAGGGTTCGGACTTTGATTCCCCGTGTTGAGGACGGGGGCCTGGCTCCCCACCCCGCAAGCCCAAATACTCCACGCTTGGCTGCAGTGGAACCAGGGCTGTTGCACAGCCTCAACAGGGAGCTGGGTCTCCACAAGCACCTGAGCACAAGTACCCTGGGGTCTGGTGGAGACAACCTCTTCTACATTGCCCGGGCTCTATAGGAGATCAAATATGGCAAAACTATGAAAGTAACTATTTTGTTTATAGTTCACATTTGTTCCTGTAAAACTCTGATACTGAAACAGAGGATGATGCCAGTCAAAACCTGATCTCGCCTCTTTATTTTCCCTCCATCAGGATATTAGTATAAATTATATTGATTCATTCTCAAAGCAAGAAGTCACGTAGGCTGTTAATGTTACAAACACAACTATGGGATGGTATACAATTCCCAGATACAAGTGCATCCCCCAGAACACTTAAATCTTTTTTCAAAACTAATACACACCTGGAAACTGCTCTGACTTTGCCAACTCTATCAGCTGGCCACCAAAATATCACCACGCTCTGAACTTCACCTTGCAGATATCCAAGCACTCTCTAGCAGCTGTTCACAGGACACCAGCATGCTAACCAGTTCCTTTCTATGCCTCCACACTTGTTGTTACCAGAGCCTTTCCACATCCCCCAGTCTCCAAGACCACTGCTCCTTAGCTTAGAAACCCTCAGAACTTAAGAGAGCATCTTCCTCAGCCTCTGCAGCTGCAGTGGTCACTACTTGATCAACTTCCACCAACAACTAGATCATCTTCCTGAAACAGCTTGTTGAGAGCAGGAGCACAGGAGCCTTGACTTGACTCTGCTTGGGCTGCTGTGCAACCCTGTGCTTTCTGGTGAAACTGGTCCAGGTGTACAACAGAAGAAGGTAGAGTCTTCTTAACCCTGCTTAATTAATGCTGTGATTTATCATACAGACCCCAAATGGTTATGTTAGTACAACCAGCAAAGGAAGCCAAAGACAGGAGTGTATAGATGGTGTAAGTCAGCTATACGCTGTGGAAGAACATTTGTGGAATGACAGCAAGAAGGGCAGGCAGGCCTCTGACTTTGGATAGCCTTTGCCCTTCACACTCCTCCAAGAGCTGCTCAGAGCAATCTTAAATTTGGTACTTGAGATGTGCTGCTCCGCAACTCAGTTTTGCTCTTTCAGGCACACAGATTTGCTATTTCACAAACAGAGGCTGATGCTGTACCCATTGAAATAACATCTACCACTGGCTTCATTAAATGCAGAATCATTAGGTTACTACACTCTGGTTTGTATCAGGAGCAATTCAATCCAAGTAAATGGTAATTCATGAGAATAAAACAGATGTAAGACTCAAATTAAATGTGTAGCATTCAATGGCTGTTTGCCATTTCTTAATCAGCTTTGCACAGTTTTACCTCTTCAAATGTAATTTGGAGGGACGTATATGTTTTAGGTCATTTCCTTGACAGTAAAATACTTAATATTAGCCTATGTGAGAACAACTCTTTTTACGGCAATGTTGCCAAAATTCTGGGATTGAAATCTAGAGAAAAAGAAGTTAGGTGTTGTTTTTTGTTTCCCACCAAAAAAAAAAAATCCTTTGGGTGGGAGAAGAAGGAGACTATAACTGCTTAGTAAGTTTTAACCAGTTAACAAATCACTGTTATGGAACATAAAACGTATCTTATAATCCACTGCATTGCTTTGAGAGGCATAACAACATATATACTTCTTAAAGACTTTGTAATAGAATTGTCATCATATTTCTACTTTGCAGACCATGAATTTAACACAGACCCAGCACAGTTAACTATCCAGGAGTTGTGTGTCTTGTAGTTCCATTAAATTGAGTGTAACTTTGGCCTCATACTTATCAGTCCAGGTATATTTGTCAGTTTGTCTTTCCCCTTTTTAATTAAGATTTGTTAGCTTTTTCTGTGGGAAGATATCCACACACAAAGCCATTGCTCATCTCTCAAGAGCACTTCACATTTGGCTTTTAAAATCCATGAGAGTGAGGACCCTTTTATTCACTGGTGTTGTAGACACCTGACAAGCAAGCTGGCAGAAACTATTTAAAATATTTTACAGTCAAATCAGATTAATTTTTAATCTATTTATGTTTATGAAATTGGGATGCACTCCACAGTGTTTAAAATGTGGGAAGTGAAAGACAGGCAGTTTCTGTAGCCTCGAGATGTCTCAGTCACTACCTTCAGGGTGGTTCTGGTGGTTGCTGCTGCACTGATGGACAATGAAATTAGAGTTTGGGGATGCTTGCTCTGCACCTGACAAAAACTGGCTCAAGGCCAAAAGCTACTGTGAACTTCAGTCAGCTGAGAATAAAGTCTGCTGCACTCCTCACATTAAATCTCCTCTGGATCTAAAATAACTTCAGAAATAACTTGCTAGAATTTCTGTAACCACATTCTAGACAGATGTGCACAGCTGGAGAGTTATTTTCTGCATAGGAGAAAAAAGAAAAATTGTGATGTGCTCCAAAGAGTCAGGCCATGAACCCACACTAGATCCCTCAGAGTGGCCCATGTCACCAGACAGCTACACCATATTCTGATGGACAGGAGCTGGGTATGCTTGAAGAACAAGACTATATTTATTAATGGTCCTTAGGTAATATGGGACCAAAAATGCCACAGGCAGATCTGGGGGCAGGACTAACCTTGTTTTCCAGTTAGCCATGGATGACCTTAGTTCCTTGTAAAAGAAAGGGTATTTTTCTTGTGTTTGTAGACAATTACTTATGTAACTGACTTTCCCATTGGCATAACTCGAGGTTTTGTTTTCTTGCTGATTTCCACTCATGCAATGTTAATAGGATCAAAGTCTCCCATCCATGTGTTCTGTAGCCTTCAAGAATAAGATGGTATACACCATGAAAAATTTTGTGGTTTAGAGTCTTGTATGATCTTTCTCATTTAGTACATTTACATTTTTCTGATGCTAAAAAGAGCTTTTAAAGAGAAATCAAAACAACGAGAGATATCCACTTTGCTCCTACTGCTAAGCTGTACTGATGTAACTGTCACTTTATTCTCATCATCCACCTCCGTTGGATGCATCGATGTTCAGTGAGGACATTAATGGGACGGTCTTTCATTTACTTGAATGATTTTGCCATAGCTTTCG
This sequence comes from Cygnus olor, assembly GCF_009769625.2. Lineage (NCBI taxonomy): Eukaryota > Metazoa > Chordata > Aves > Anseriformes > Anatidae > Cygnus > Cygnus olor. The sequence goes on from NC_049170.1 coordinate 114,946,285, forward strand.
CCAGCTGAGGATCTGAGGATGTCTGCCAAATGCAAAAAATGATGAGACATCTGGCATCTGAAGTAACGATATTCAGATGTGAATAAGTAGACTGTAATAAATGACAACCCATTACTCAAGACAAAGAAAAAAAAACATACTGAAAACTCTTTCCTTTAAGGCATTTCAATGATCTTAAAGACATGGATCTGAGCTATTAATTCTAGATTTTCCTCCTGTGCCCAAACGACACATATGAAATGAAGGACAGCAGCATCAGGCAAGGATGGGAACAATTCCCCAGGGAATAAATGCTGAATATATTGTTAAATATTTTAGCAACTGCCTAGGTAAATATTTTGAATTATTTAGGTGGCCAATTAAAGGTAGATGACATACAAGCAAACAGAAGCCTACATTGTTATAGAGAAATATACATTCCTTGTGCAGAATAGATGTAGTAAAACCACTTTTCCAGATTAATTGTCAGATTCTGCAAAATTCTGGAATAAAAACAATAGTTGCTGGTCTATTTTTTAGTAAATATAAGTAATTTTGTGGAGTTTTTTTAATTTATTAGGTGGATAAAATTAAAGCTTTCTCTTGATCTCTAACATTAGGTTCTGTAACTTTCAAATTCTTTTTCTAGCAAACTCAAATGACTCAGATAGGTCCCTGACCATACAGTTCCCAGGCCTGAGAATCAGTTTTCTCTGATACCCTTATTGGTTTTGAAATCTGTATGTCATCAAATTTAAGGTACCACCTCCTCTCAGAAGACACTTCTGGGGTTTCAGAAGTCATTACAATTATATGGTGCTACTAGCAAGGGTGTATATTGATTATTTAAATATTCAGTGGTTATTTAAGTTACCAGGCCCTAAATTTCATCCTTCAGATTAAGATTTTTTTTTTTTGACTTGCACATAAGAACACAATATGAAATGAGCCCTATTGGTTCCTTGGACATAAGTGGTTATATGCATCCATAGGCATGTGTTCTTCACACCCAGAAACAAAATTGGCATCATTGCTACAGGCAGACATTCAAAATGTGCTAATGCTAAGCTCAAAATTTATTTGTATACAGAGATGTTATTGTTTAGATGATATAATATAACATTGTTAAAATGGTGGAATTGAAGGACCCATAGGTAATTACTGATCCACTCTGACTATTAAATATCTTTCCCAGTGGAACAAAATATCTTATCACAGAAGAGGTTTTTATGTATTACAATAAATTGTTCAGTGAGTCATTTACCATGAACCATTCAACAGTGCTCATCATTTTTTTCTTGATTGGACTAATATGAAAAGCTGCTGAAATATGCAGTTGAGAAACTGAAGATTTTGGGGTACTACAAATAAATTTAGAAAGATAGATTTTCAAAGCCCTGTTTAAGTATCTAAAGATGAAGCAAGGATCCTGAAAGATTTTTATTTTTATTAAAAAAAAAAAAAAAAAAGGAAAGAAAGAAAGAAAGAAACTGAAGAGAAAGCACTAAGTGCTAGTCACATTGTTTACAAGAAATGGAATATGGGTGCCTACAAAAGGTACTTTTTAAAACAACTCTTCTCTATCAACATGCAGCAACAGCGTTTTGGAAATATGACCGCATTCGGCAATAACTTAAACAACATATCTGAGAAGGGCATTTGTGCAAAAATGGATTATGCCCTCAGAAACACTTTCTGTAGTGGTTTGTAAGGCCAAATATTTTGCCTATATAAAATATTGCAATAAATTTTCTTTGGGCTCTTAGTCAAAATTTTCCCCTGTTATAGCTTAATCTAATAATAAATAATAATAATATTAATAATAAAATAATAATAATAAAAGTTATAGCTTAATCTAATAATGGATTTGTCTATTTTATAATTTATGCTCAAAATATGTTCTATTTTTTGTTTGTTATACTCTGCACTCTACAACAAATGACTTTTCCCCAACAATCTTATGAGTACTATAGCTAATTCTTGAGAGACCCTCTTCTCTTTACGAAGTTGCGCCCCACACACAACATGAAGAAAAACAGCATATGCTAATGAAAGATTTAAAAAACATTTTTATTCTTGGCTTCTTTCTTGTACCTTGACTAGAAAAAGTGTTGATAACATTGCTGTATCATTTAATGCATGGGTTGGAATCCATGAAAAAATAAGGAATTATACCAAAAACGAAGAATTATAACCATAAAATTTTGAAAATATTAGAGAAAGAGAAATAAAATTGCTGGAAGGAGGCGAATGATCACATCTGTACATTACTCCAAATCCTGAATACTTTGCTCATTTTTTATTTAGACAAATCTCACTTGAACTTTTAGAAAATTTGAACCAAAAAATGACTTTGGGATTTTCCACCTTGTTGCTTAAAGAAATATAGCAAATTTCAAATTCATTTTATAGACACAGGGACTCTATCAGTTAGTGGTATCCGGTGCCAAAGACTTATTTTTGCATGCTTCATGCCTAAAAGCAGCATCTTGAAATGAAGACTTTATTCTCCTGAGCCAGAAGACTTCATTTTAAAGAAGAACTTTTTTTTTTATTTATTTTGAAGAAGACTTTATTCTCCTGAGCCAGAAGTCAGTGTCCACTGTGCGGCTGTCAAGTTTGGATCTATTTCTCATTTCAGTGTCTTCGGAAATGCTACATTGGTCAATGCATCTATCATGCAGATACTGTATAAGTAACATCATGCTGAAATATTATCATCATTCCTAGGAAGCCATACCTGACTAAACCCTCCTGACAAGAATAATTAACAAACTTAACTGTGTACTGCAGCATATAAGATTTTTATTAAGAGTTGCTGCACAGCATTCATAATGAGCAGAGCCATATATTTTTTCAGGAGACAGTTCTATTTGGTAGACTGTTCAAACTAGTTAAGATTATTGAGAGTACAGTCATTTACCACCAGACAGTGCAGCAACATAAGCTCTTCTAGCAAGCATGGGGTTCTGGACTGCTGTCCCATCTGCTCCTGAGGATGCTAATGTTGGTGCATTGGTTGGTACAGCTGGCTTGGTGGTCATTTCAATATATGATCAGTGTAAGAGCAGGAGCTTGAGCTCTTATTTCCATACTCTTCTTCCAAAGCTGCTTGACACTGCAGTGCTTCTGCAAAGCTGGCACTTTCCTGTCACTCAGTGTCCTCACTCACACTGAGATACAGAGCACTGACAGCTCAGGCAGAACATTCGCTCAGATAAAGTCTCTTAGTTTTAAACCTTTACGCTGAAATTTATGGATTTTCATTGTAAAGATTCTGTTCAAGACAAAAGAAAACATGCAGCAGTGCTGCTTTTTCAAAGAAAACCTCTCATTTCTGTCAATAATTATCAGCCAAAGTAATGAGGAAGATGGCAGCATAGTGAAGAAAGATTCCATTACATACCTGCCCTTCTACTGTCACCCTAACGCATACATTCTCATTCATCTTGTGTAGCGTAGGCATATAAGCATGCAAAGATCTTCAATGAAAGGAGTTTAAACAATCTGTTTTTAATGGTAAGTTGTCGATACTGAGAAAAAGATATGTCATGGCAATCTTCATCAACATCAAGTTTCACACCCTCAGAAAGGATATTACAGAATACTAAAAATAGGTACAGAGTCTTCAGAAAAGTTACAGCCAGTAGCCAGCTTCATAAAATACTGAACAATACTATAGCAATATCTTGGGCAGAAGAATATATAAATTTTCTGAAGAGTAAGTTCAGCACCCATTCGTTTTCTCTGAACCCTAGCATGTACAGAAGAAACTCTTTACCTGGTACAAAAAAAAAAAAAAAAAGTGACAAACAATAAAATATTCCTTTTTCCCTTGTAACCTTTTAAGGTCCTGTTATGTACAAGTTCTACATATTATTCTAAAAATACAAATATTTCTAAGTGGGATTTCAGTAAGTTAAAGACAAGTTCTGCTGTAATATACAACTATAAAAATAATAAAGAAATATAGTAGTATTTTTTGTGTAGCTGAGAATACAGTTCATTCAGAATGCTTAAGGCTCTTTTGACCTATAGATAACCAGAGAGGGTCTGAAAAGCAGCCAGAAACAGAACATGAACCTCTAAGGCATCTCTCCTCTGCAGTCTGGAGAATAAAACTGCGATCTTTAAGGACAGATGTTAAGATGAAAAATGGTATTAGTTGTGATTCCTGAGCCACATCCCCTGAACTCAAGTGATGCATTCAATCAGTTCTGTCACAACAGGAAAGCGTTCTGGAGTATTCTTTCCTCCTACTCTTTCTCCCGAGCAGTGTTAGAAGTGCTTTGAGCCACCACTGCCCTTTCCCTCCTACAGCAGCTCCCTTTGGTAGCCCATGGCAGCGCAATAGGGAGAGATATAATGTTTTGCCTGTTTGTTTGTTTTTAATTTGTCTTGTGGCTGCAGAGCTTTTTGGTACACTCAGGTCATGTTTTCAAGTGTAAGTATTTATTTTCTTGGTCAGACGTAATTGTTACTTTCTCTGCAACCTCCTCAACATACAAAGATATATTCTGCAGCCTAGGGCATCAAAATACCCAGGGCTCAGGAGACACTTGTTTAAGGACTATCATTAAGTTATTTTCTTCAGTAAGTAAAAATCTAAAGTTATGGTCCTTTTTTTTGAGCAGGATTTCCATTTTCCTGGAGGAAATAGGGTAAGGAACTATGCCACAGTTATCAGGAGGAGAACACCGCATCTATTCTAACTTAAAAAGAGGAAAACCCAAGAGACTAACATTCACAAGCACCAGCTGAATTGATTTATACACTGCTATAGTCCATAAGCAACGTTTTTAAAACATTAATTTTTCACTTTTTCAGCTACTACTAAGGCAATTAGCAGAACTCATTAGCCAAGTGACATTTTACAAATTGGTGATTTACTCTTGTAAACTGATAGAAATGCATAGTAAATAAATCTTGATTTAAATAGGATCAGGAAATCACTCAGTCCTGGAATACATTTAATCAGCATTCATGGTTTCAAAAATAGAAGTGTTAAGAAAATGATTATCCTCTGCACCAGCCTAGTTTTTACTCTCGCTATTTTTTTTTTCTTTTCCATGAAATTATCCAAGGGTAATAAGTTTAAAAAGACAGCAAACATTAAGTGACTGAAATAATGGCAATATGCATACAAAGAAAGGTTGAAGTCCCTTCGGTGGATTTCCACTACTGCAAATATATTTTCCAATACTCAGAAATAATCTCTTACCTCACTGGAGTAACAGTAGAATAAGCAAAAAAGATCCAGGAGTCATTGCTATAGCCACTGCAATTCAGAGACCTGATTTCTGTTATCTGTACTAGATGACACTTCTGCATAGACAGCTCTGCATCACAGTAAACACTGAATTAGAAGAGCTTTAACATTAAGTCTTTTGAGTAAAGTTGGAAGCCTGATTTTATATATTTCATAAATATCTCTGGGAATAATTTGGAAGAGAAATTCCATCCCCATTAATCTGATCATAGCCATGATTTTACCACATATGATTCCATCCTCCTTCGAGCAGTCTCACTGACAGGATGACTGCTGTCAGTAAAGCAGCCATACTTGCATTTTCCAAAAGAAGAATATTAGAAATCTTGATTTTATGGTTTCATCAGTGGAGTGAAAAGGAAATCAGTAAGGAGGCTTTGGTTTATTACTGAGCATCCTCAAAATGTGCAGCTATTTTGACCTTAGGTTTAAACAATGAAAGCCATCCAAAACCAGTATTTTTTATTATCATTTTCATCATACTATTTATAATACAACCTCCCTCAGCAAAGTATAGGTATTTTCCACTCAATCTACTACTTTTACAGAGTGTTCCTTACAACTTAAAACAATTTATTTGACTTGTCTTTATATCTAAAAGAATTTGCTATACATAAATGGCAATGGAAAAGAGAATCCTTTTGGTAACAGCTCAAAACACAAACTGCACTGGGACCCACAAAGGTCGCAGGTATTGAGCATTATTTTCACTGCACAGGAATTCTGTCAATAAGCAAGCACCAAATGTGAAAAATCTTCTGTTTTTATTTTGACACCTTTTGTGTTTGTTCTGGAGCAATACACAATATAAGCAAGTATCAAAGAACAATTACTCTAAACCTCTATATTCTGCTGCTGACCTTAGCAAAAGCCAATTTCAAAAGTGAAATCAAAATGTAGCTGAATATGTTTCAAGAAATGCAATCACGTCCAAATACTAAGAATTTTGCCCAAAGGTCAAGAAATTACACTAATAAACAGGGTTTAGGTATATTTTGATGTAGTTTATCCTGAGGAGAGACATCTAATTTCAGGACTCCCAAGCTACTTAATAAACAAAGCTAGAACAAAAGTTTTTAAACACATGTGAACCAAGGAATACATAAGCCTCATTATGGAAAAGATGATGTTTAAAGGCACAAGTCACTAGAAAATTTGTATCTTGGATTTGACTGACAAGGATTTACTCAAAGTAAATCAGTACTCATTCTCTGTTATCTTTAAGTCTTGAATCCTGACAGTAGGTAACATTTATCTATGACCTACGACACCATGAAGAATGTAGACTATTATTTGGCTCTCTACATAAGGTCTCTGTGGGAGAGAAATAATTCTTCAAAATCTCTCTCTTGATAAATTACTAATTGCTGAATCAAGGATTTTTATTTATTTATTTATTTATTTTTCCTTCTTTCAGCTGAAGCTCTGAACAATATCAAAGTGACGTCAGGAGTTGCAAATACATGCAGAATAGAGAATCCCCTCACCTAGGAAAATAGTTAGAAATTTAGTTAAATAAGAATGTAGGACAGTCCGTGATAGTCAGGCACTGGGCATGGCTGGACATGCACCGTGACCAGCAGCTTGCTTACACCAGACTGATCCCTTTTGGCCTTTTTTCCCCATGTTTGTCTCTCCACAAATCATTGTGATCTCTTTTCTTTTCCCACCTTGGGTTCCCCTCTCCAAATATACTGTCATGAGTTTTGTACAATCCCAAGAGGATCTTTCCCTGCATCCCATAGAGATTTCCACAGCTCTAGGCAGAAACCCCTCTCAGTCTGTCAAGGGATTTGGGGAACCTGCCCCATTATCTCAGTGGGCACCACACACAGACCATTGGGCTGTTGGCTCTCCTTGGACTGCTCTGGGAGAAGCCAAGTCACGGTGCCTCATTTCTCTGGTTAGATTATTGGTCCCGTCATTGGTCCTCTCTGCTCCTCTGTTTATGTGGAGAAGAGTCTTTTATCACATAACCTAACAAATAATACTTTTTCTGAAAAAGAATAAAAGTCATGCCCACCTACTGATGAGACAGAACACATTTAGAAGCAGAAAGCACTAGATGGCAGCAGTGCTTAACTCATATAATTTGGATACAAAAGTAGGAGAGCAGCCACCCACACTCAGCAATACAATGGGGTTTCTATGTGTTTCCCACGGCACCCGAGGCAGGAATTTAAAACTAAAGACATCATAGATAAATCTCACAAAGCAGTTGATAAAATGCCAGTGAATATAGTATGCAATAGCAGAATCGAGAGATTTTCCAACTGCCTGCCAATGTAAGACACGTGTAGTAATATGACACAACATAATAATTTAGTAGTAACTACTGAATGCATTTTTCAATGTCAGAGAAAAAAGAAATAATTGCAAAAATAATTGCAAAACTGGAAAGCTATACAGTGCTCCTAAATTAAACCCTGTATACAGACAGGAAAAAATACAGAGTGCCTAGACTCAAAGAACCCCATGAAATACTGGTACTAGGGCTCCAATTCTTGGGACATGGCCCTCTCTACCCTCCTTCATACTTAGATAAATACCCATTTCCACTCTCTTTACATGCCTGTTTCCACATTCATCATCCTTTTTTTCAATATTTTTGCTTCACCATATTCTCCTGCGATCCCTTTCAAGGCCTTCTCACCTTTCATGTTAACTTGGCCTCATCTGTCTCCAGTTCTTTGCATTTCCCTGTATTTTAAGCTTGCCTTGTGCACCCCGCACTCCCTGACCTACCAGATGCTGCTTTGTGGTTACCCTCTGCTTCTCATGACACCTCCTTATTGTCTTCACCTTTCTTGCCGGGATAGACAGAAGCTTTATTTCAGAATGGTTGTCCTAGTTCTGACCTTGTTTGACAGAAGTACTGCTTGCCCTAAAAGTTTAAAGCTCCCAAGTTTCACTTCTTCTTTATTCCCTTCTGAGATTTATGTCACTTATAGCATCTGTATAATTCTACCTCCCACTTCCGTTTGGTTGGGCAATGCCATCCCTCTTCCCTCTGCCTGCCTACCCTGGCAGCGCCAGCACTACCCTGAAGCTGCTGAAGAGAGGGAGGAAGAAACATGAGAAACTCCACCGTGCCAAGGACTGCCAACATCTATGTAATTAATGGCAACATCTAGTGGTTAATTTGGATAAGTCTTAAACTCCAGATGGTTGATGCAGAGTTGAAATGTCATAAGACCGACTGAAAAAGTGTGAGGCCTGTGGAGCTTTTTACTCAGACAATGATAAAGTCCATGAGGAAACCTTGCGGCTGAAGAAAAAACTCTGTTGAAAGCAGTTCCTCTTCATATCCCCCCCCCCCCCCCCCCCCCCCCCCCCCCACAATCCAGCCAGGCTCTGTCCCTGTCCGGGGTCCCCTGGGAAGCACACCTCTCAGCAGGAGCCGCCTCTGCCACATGCGGCTACTGACAGAGGAACCTCACAGGGAGGGGAGGAGCCAGCTGCCGCCATGTTCTGGGCTCTGTCTCAGCTGCCACCCCAGACCCCACTGCCACTTGTCCCAGCTCTTCAACGCAGCCCTCAGCCCTCCAGGAGCCAGGAAGATGGCATTTTGGCCTTGGTGGGCGCTAGTGGCCAGGCTGTGGCTCTGCTTGTGGGGCAGCAGGGACGCCTTGGATTGCAGCTACTAGCAGCTGATACACGCAATATTTTTTGGCCTCACGGTGACATTGATGAGAAGAACCTACATGAGCTACTACAGTTCCAGCCCCACCATCCTGCAGCACCCCTGTGAAGGGTTTGACTCTAAAGGGCAGCCAAAGGTATCTGCGTACCTAGGGAAGGATGTTTTCATCAGCATGGATGCTTCTGAGAGCAGCCTCTCCCCACTCCCCATCCCAGAAGAACTTAAGGCCAAAGAAGCTGTTGTCAGCACCATCACCTTTGTGCACACAGAGTCATGATGGTGATCAATGGCCAGGTTTACCTGTACTTCGAGAGCCTTGACAGGTGGGTCCCATCAGCAGGAGTCACTTCCCATGTGTTTGAACTCTCAAATGCCCATTGAGGCTACTTGGGGGCAGACTCCCGGTGCAAGGAGCTCAGCTGGACCCTTTTTGCTTACAGCACCAGACGCTCAGTCTCCAACAGTCATATCTTTGTTTCAAAGGACGGGAGTTACACATTTACATCTATCAAGAGCAATATAAGAAAGCAAAGAGTATTGTTTGAGGTCCACAACTTCATCTCCCTTGCCATGACTGGCTTGCTTATCAGCAGAACTGGAGAGGATGAGGCTGGGAAGGTGGTGGCAGGGACCTATTTCAGATACAATGACACCACGAACAGCCACATGTCCAAACACAGTTCTACCATCTTTCACCTGCTGCCCAATGGCACCAGTAAGCTTTGGAGCACGCAGAATCTTGTCCTAAGGGGTTTAATCATTCTCTGGACAACAGATACTTTATCCTCTAACAACTACTTGATGATGGAAGAACTGACTGTCCTGCCTTAAAAGCAGTTTCAAGGCACTGCTTTCCCTGACAGTGGTTTCCTCCTTGTGACTACAGGTGCCTCCCAGATTGTAGTCTTGACCCAGAATGGATGTCCTTATGGCAGCATCAGGCTGGTCACTAGCATGGATGAGAGCATAGATTTGAAGAAAAAAAAAAATATCTTATTTGAAGAAGTGGGATGGTTAACCATACTCAGCCCTGTGACCAGCAATTTGTCTCAGCTGTATGACCAAGAAATGCAAACTCAGCTTGCAGTTAGCAGTCCAGAAATCTCAGCAGTCCTGCACTGTGCAGATACTCACAGGAAACTTCCAGAACAATATCTATTACATTAACATGCATGAAAATGTCTTTGAAAACTATATTTGTGCCCAAGCCTGACAAAAATGTTCATTCACTTGATGACAGTCAGCAATCCCCATGTGCTGGCTTTCAGTGCAAATGTAACAGAAATGGGATTTACATATGATGGAAACATCCAATACTTCTTGCATATAATTCTGGAGCAGCAGAATGTCTCTTCATTTGCATAGGCTGACTTCTATGATGGCATACGTGATGGAGAGATGTCTACTGCCACTGTGGACATCCCTGACAATGTCATTGGCTGTATTGATGTGGCTCCCGTGACTGCGCATATTGCAGTGTCCTGCCCACCTACAAAGCATATCAGAATTTTTAAAAATGTAGCAGCATGCAGAAAAGGCTTCATTCAGGAAAGGACGCTGAGAAATAATTTCAGTTATACAATCAGCCATAATATACATGACCCACAGTTTCTCGCTGGAGAAAATACACAACAGGACACTCTACAGATCAAAGCTAACTTTACAAATCTGGGATGTCCTCTCCGTCCTCTCCTGATATATTGCAAAAATCCTCAGGTGCCAGTTCTTGAGTTATGGGAAGATAATAAATATCAGAAGCATGTCTCTGCTGACTTTATGTTTGAAATACATGGAATGCGTAACTGTGATTATCTTTTGACTGCATATGATGCCAAGTGCTTCTCTCTACCTCAGAATTGGACTTCTTTGCTGAAAGAACAGGAGTTGCCAGATCCACATACTGCATGGACCAAAAGTAACTATATGAGCTGTAAGAATAGGAGTGAATCTGAGTTAAAGTGGCCTTCCATCAAGCATCCGATTCTTCATAAAGAGAAAATAAGATCATTTTCCCTTCATATAACGGTCTATACATCTTTAAAGCCAGTGTAGTGGATACATTTTACAGTTATTGTGATTTACCTGTAACCTTCTCAGTATATATGCATGGTGCTTTTCCCATGAGCCATCTAAGCTTTTGGACAGCACTGTCAGGCATTCTGAATTTATTTTTGATTTTGACAAGATATTCCCCACCTTATTTATCGCTAAAAACTGAATGCCAAAAAAAATGCCAAGAGTCAAAGTGCTTTGACTGCAATTTTTGAAAGTCTCTGGGAGATCTAATTGCAGAAGTTCTTTTGTTTGGGAAAGTTTTCTTGTTATTACAAAGATCTGATAGGGAAACTAGTCCAATGTCCTTTTCCTAATTAGAAAGTTAAACTTTTTTGGAAGTTGTAAAAAAAGAGTTCATTTCACAATGGTTTTAACTTGTTAACCAGCTTTCCCCATTTTTTTCCCCTAATTTATCATTCTAAACTTGTCACAGACCCTGTGTGGTTAGAGACAGCATATATATATATATTTTTTCCCCAATACAAGCATATGATTTCAGAAACATGACAGTGTTTAAATTTAATTTTAGGAAATAACTTTTAAATCAAGTGGACTGGAGAGAATTTCTTATTAGTAAGAATGAAGGCTGTGTGACTAAGCCCAATTCTATCCAAATTTCCAAATTTGAAGTTGTAAACAACTCGCACAAAGAGTGCAGCTTTTCACTCATGCTGAGTAGCAGAACATTATCTGTCTAATAACTGTACTGTGAAAGACCAACATTCTCCAGAATTTCTAAATCCATTACATAGATGGACTTGTGTATTTAAAGTAAATTGGTAGACATTTTCCTGGTAATACACTAATAGTCTGCACTCAATACCACTATAGTAAAAAAAAAATAAAAAAAATTAGTTTGTATATAGATTAGACGACAATTATTACTGTGAATCCTGTGAATTTGCAGTATATGCCTTACTTTTTGGTATTTATTGGTAGTTAAAGCCTTACTCTATTATACTGAATGTTTGAACAAGATTTAAAAAATGCAGTTTAAGACAGAGACATTATAGATGTGTTTCCATCAAAGTAATTTAGATTTTAATTTAAAGCTAAGATTCTTTTTCTTGTTCTGACGTATAAGAGTTTAGTTAAAAAGTTAAGATGAGTTAAAAAGTTAAGATGAGGCAACCAGTTCTGAAACCCCATGCCTATATAAATAGACTTCCCCCCCCCCCCCCCCCCCCCACGAATGCAGTACACAATTTCAGGGAAATACCATATTTTGTGCAATTTCTACTATTTCTGAGAAGGTAGATGGGAACTTCTGGCTGACAGCAGAAAAGGCACAAGGCATTGCTATAACATCAGTCACCTCCTACAATAGTAAGAAAAATCAAGGAAATCTCCCTTCAGTTAAATATTATAACTGAAGCACAGAACCGAGCCCTTTTGCAAAGTTCTATAAGAGATTCCGGACATTCCTTCCGCTATACTAGCAGCCAATCTAGTTGCGTATGAGTCATTAAAGCAGTCTTTGCTTGCTCACAAAATAGCTGAAGGTTCCATCTTTCAGTAACCACCAACTGCAATGACTCCAGAATTTGTGGCTGACAGGCTGAACAACAAATTAAACAGAGCTTCAATATGAAATACAGACTTTAAATTTCTTCATTTTTTTTCTCTTTAAGAACGAGCACTGCATGTTTTCTCCTTCAGCTTGCCCTGTGCTGCTCAGTTTCTTCATTTTTATCTGGTTTTAAACCGTGTGATCCCTTCCTTCTCCTTTCCAAAGTTTCTCTCAAAGCTGCCCCTTCCTTTTCAATCCTGCTGTGCTTGCACACTTTCACAAGTTTTGCCTGAGTGACAGAAGTCACCTTGTACTATCTCTTTGGTAATCACTGCCTACAGGCACCACCTGAATAGCATTCACATTTTTCATTACCATGAAGTCCTCAGTTTTCACTTTGCAACTGTCCTTTCTTCCTTCTTCCCCTCCCAATAGCTGAGTTTCCTACTGCTTGTTCATGACTTTAACCATTTCTGTTCTCTGCCTACCTTCCCCTCCCTCCCCATTCAAGGACTGCACGCTTTCTACATTCCCTTTAACTCACAGCATGCAGTTTACCTGCTTTCTCTTCCAACATTCTTAAGCATCTTGACAAGCTATTCAGAGATGTGACAGTTCAATACAAGAGAACTAGATACTGCCCCAGTTAACCATACTAATGAATGTATGCAAGTTTTGTAAGCAAATTATAGAATACACATCAGCCAGCTACAACTTGTATATTAAAACAAAACAATTATTTTCACTGCTTTACAGGAGAGGTAGGAACACAGATCAGGCTGCCTGAATTAGTAGGAAAAGTGAAGAGCACAAATAATTTATCTGCGATACTATGAGTGCCATTTATTCATATACACAATGGATTCAAATATTGGAATCCCCTCTCAAGCTTAAGGAAGTAATATAAAGCATAAAAGCCACCAACTGCATGGCCTTGTTTTCCCTCCATTCTAAAATCATGCTTTCAGAAGTGTTATGTGCTTTATATGTCATATTCAGGGCCTATTGAAGACATCAGCAAACTGTATTTTTCCAGATATGCATTGCACAAAATTGTAACCTGCCAATGCAGCATTTCAACAAATCTTGGCAAAACTACCTGAATTCTCACGTCACTTGCTTCCTCATACCATAGGATGCAGAAGCACATGCTTGTAAATATGAAATAGATGCCACAACTCACCCACCTTGTTCCAGGACCATGCTAGTTGGTGATGCAGCTCAAATAAAAATCCTAATTTTTAAGTACTCTAAGGTGTGGAACTACTTCTGTGTTTCACTTGACGCAAATCGAATTTACTCGCAAATTCTCTATCATGCAAAATGAAACTGGACATTTTACTAAATTCAGAGATTTTGATCTCCACTGTGGCCAGCTTTACACATTAGAAGGGCAACAAAGCTGGTGAGGGGTCTGGAGAACAACAAGTCTTAAGAGGAGCAGCTGAGGGAGCTGGGGTTTAGCCCAGAGAAGAGGAGGCTCAGGGGTGACTTTATCACTCTCTACAGGTACCTTAAAGGAGGCTGTAGCAAGGTGGGGTTGGTCTATTCTCCCACATGCCCGGTGATAGGACAAGGGGGAAGTTGTGCCAGGGGAGGTTTAAGTTGGATATTAGAAAGAACTTCTTTATGGAAAGGGTTGTTAGGCATTGGAATGGAGAATGGACTGCCCAGGGAAGTGGTTGAGCCACCATCCCTGGAGGTCTTGAAAAGACGTTTAGATGTAGAGCTTAGTGATAGGGTTTAGTGGAGGACTTGGTAGTGTTAGGTCAGAGGTTGGACTCGGTGATCTTGGAGGTCTCTTCCAACCTAAATGATTTTGTGATCCTGTGATAATCTACACAACTGACAATGCAGCATGAAGGAACTGATGTTGATTTGGAAATAAAGCACTTTGGCTTATGGTTTAACATTTACAAGTCATTCCTCAGACATATCATAGCAGTCTTTTCTAACATCATACTAAGCTTTAAAAAGTTAAACTCAAATACTGCTCTTCCATTGTTGTCTTAGAATAGGACAAGTTGAAAATCTCAGTATTTTTTTTAACAAGCATGCTGGGGAAGAGAACAAAAGGGAGATTTCACTGAAGGGTGAAGAGAAAGTAAATAGTTTGTTGTTTCTTTTTTTTAAAGCTACATGATATTATATCTATAGTATAATCAAAGTCTGGTTTATTTATAGGGTTGAAACAGCTTAGACTGCTGAGCTTTGCTTAGTTGAGAACTTTGGGGAAGAGTTGGTCCGCACAGAAAGAAATCTCGTGTCTACATAAACAGACTTAGAAAAGCATCTCATAAGTATATGCTGAAGAGGCTGTTAATTTTACCCATGCTGAATAAAACATTACTCCAGCTCCTTTAGCCTCCTGCCACATCAGTATCTCACCCTACTACTCCTATAAGCATTGAGAAACATGAAGGGTTGAACTATATACGGTAGTTCCTTCAAGCCAAGCTACATAATCTTATCAGTGTTTTTGTTTTAAAAAAACTAGATATACACCAATAGAAACATCAAGGACTGGTTTACTTAATCTAAAAGTTAGGATCACTGACAAAAACTACACAAGGCAGCAGTTAATTAAGCCAGCAGGAAGGCTACTCTTTACAACAGTGAAACTTCCAAATCACGAGATATTTCTTAGCAGCTTCTTCTGACAGGCTGAAAGTTGGTAAAATTATGACTCATATGTCACAAAACTCATGTGGAAACATCCTCTGTCTGATTAATGTGACTTCTGCCACTCAGGTATTCAAAGAAGTGCTGAAAACACATCAGATATGACTTACAACTTAGTGGCCTACAGCATGATAGCTGACTGGCATAAATGATGTTTTCTTTCCTAAAAAGAGTGCCAAGACAGAGCACTCATGACATAGTATAAGGCTACAATGCAGTGCCAAGAAAAATTTAGGAAGTGTAGCCTTCAAATCTGCCCGATAGCAGAAAAGAACTCCATCCCAGAAGCAGCACATTTGTTATGTAATATTCAACCACTCTGTTGATAAATCAGCACAGCCCACAGTCATTAAGTATGACTACGAAAGGCCACGTGCTGTGAATAAATTCAAAGACTTTTCAGGAATTTAAGTCCTGGAAACAGTAGTGCTGATAAAAGGTGTCAAAAAAAAAAAAAGCTTCTGAATGCAGATTGACTGTTTCATAAGTCAGTGCTGTCCTGTGATGGAATTTCCTTCAGCCACATGATACAGCAGACAGACAGAAGTCTTGGGTTTCCTTACGTACTTCAGTTTTTCCTTGTTCACAGGTACTCCATCATAAACCACATCTCCTAACTCTACACTGGTTTTGCTGCACTTGATTACTTCACAGCCTTCTCTATGTTCAGCAGCTACTACTCAAATTAAAAATCCGCACCACACATTAACTGATATTCCCCATATAGCTGAATTCTGAGACTTGCTCACAGAAATACCATTTGAGAACTCAAAAGGCAACTACAGCAACCTCTGCAATTTTCCATGTATACCACCACTACCACGACAAGATGGAAACTTCAGAGCAAAAAGGACTAGAATGAACATATTCTAGTGTACACAACTGAATTTATATACAAAATCAGCACTAGTAGGTTGCCAAAGCTGTATACAAAGGAAGGAAAAAATTTAAAGGCAGCAGTCCATACAGTGAATATGGTGTATGTTTTATTCTATTTACAGTACATTTGTTATAAATATAATACATTTCTTGAAAATCTTGAGTAGATTTTTTTTTTAAAACAGATCAATTGTTATAGTTACATAATAAAGCAAGTGACAATTTAAATGACAATCTCATGGTTGTGAAATAGTGCATTCTGTGCTGAGATGAATGAGAAAAAATACTCAAACTGGTTGAAGAAATTATTTTTGAAACACCATAGGTGGGGCTTGTATGTAAACCTTGGAAGGTCATCAGCTTTCATAAACATGAAAACTCAAAACAAAGTTTTATACTAAAGAACTCAGGAACAGATTGGAGATACCCTATTGAACTTCACAGTAAGGTTGGGATTTATCATGACTAATGGCTTTAGACAGGAAAAAGCCAGTGATGGCTTCTTCCTGAACCATATCCTAATACAGCCACAAATATTAAACACACCATGCTGGAAGTTGGAACAGCAGTCAAGCTGCGTTTTTGACAGGGCATAGGACATACAAATATGTTCAGATTTGGAGTTAAAGATTATTTTGTGTTATGAACATCTTAATTACCGGAGAAGAAATACATTATAAAAGGATAAACGAATTTTCAGTCCAACGTGCGTTGCATCGAGAAACAAACTGACAAGTAGTCGGAATATTTTGCTATCCTCTTTCCTACACAATTTCTAGTAACAAGTTAGATGTTTGAGGTGCTATTTCAAAAAACTGCAGCAAAATGTCAACCAGCAATATAAGAAAAGAATCCCATTTATTTTTGTCTTTTAGTATGATTTTTCAGAAAGTGGTCAGATATTATTAATAATAATCAGTGCAGGCATGGAGTTCTGCTGACTCGTTTCAAACAAAGTAACTTGGTCCGCTAGCTTGGCAAATACTCTGGGGGTTCCAAGATTATAGACACCTGTATGAACAAAGCAAGCTTTTAGCTGCAAGCTATAGACTTCCTGGCTTTTCAGTTGAAGCTTGTACTGTGTTTGCCCAAGCCACGTAAAAGATCCATGGATTTCTAGTGCTTCTGGGCTGAAAAAGAAGGTAAGAGAAGTTATTTCTCTGTATTTGAAATACTAGCAATTTACATGAACCCCTCAATTTGAAGTTTTCCCAAAACTTCAGAATGCACTGTGTGTTCATAATCAGCCCCTTACAAAGATGCTTGTTCTGAATATGCTTTCTGAAAACTAACCAAAAGCCAGGAATTGGAAAACTAAGTTCCTACTCTGGCAGTCTTCAGATGCTAGAGTGCCAACTGTCAGTCTTCTCTGGAGTCTTAGAAGTTGCTGGGTCTTTTTCATTGCTTGCCTTTTAAATCGCTGCCTTCCCCAAATACATTGTGCTTTGTTGTTTCATCCCCCCCACCTTATCATTAAGAGATTACCATTTTCCTAGCAAGACAAGCCTAGATTTTGAAAGACAACAGCAATCAAAGATATAGACAGAAGCGTGCTTAACATTTAACCAAGATGCTAAACATAGTTTCAACAAAGCATCATGTTTATATCCTCTTTCCCAGCATGCATAACATGAGGCAGAGAACCTAAGGTCACCTTAGGGATCTGTAAAGATACTCATTGTCCACTCATCAGGTCCATTTAACTGAGTCCTCTTTACTTCTTACCAAATACTTTTTACTATTCTGTGACTCTCACAAACTTTTATAACTACTCTTCCTTTGGATCATATGGATCAGTACAGGCTTGAGTTCAGTACAGACTTGATCAGTACAGACTTTAAAAGGTTTGAATATATTTTTAATATATTCTGGATATATTCTTAATATATTACGTTCTTAATATATTGTACACCACACAAACTTTATACATCTATTTGTAACTATAAATTGCAGTGTACTCCCAGCTTTTATAGAACCATGACATAACAATAGACTAGATACAGATTGTCAGGATTTAAAATTACTGCATAAGGCATTTTTAAGGCCTGTCCCATGAACCAGAGACAGATCGTGTCATGTCAACAGAAATAGTTGTGTATTAGGCTCTGGGTCTTTAATTTCTTGTTTACCACCTAGACAGCCTGTTGGCAACATGCAAGCGTTCCCCATAAACAAGTCCTCGATGTGTCTCAATCTGTCATGTCATCTCCCTCCTCTCCTGTCCCCCCAGATCATTCAGATCGGGAATCCCACAAGTTAATTTTGTGGTAAATCAGGTAGCTTTGTATCTAGGATTAGGGTTCACGTGAATTTTACATGAGTTAAACTGCCTTGTTTTAACAGAAATGAAAATTAGCAGTACCTCATGATAGTGAATTCCATCTATCCCACAGAAATATCTGTAAAACTTTTAGAAACAATTCACAAAATGGTGTATGTGGTAGTATTTTCACAGTACTCCAATTCTAGGTCAAAAGCCAGTCATAAGAATAAGCTGGTAAAATACTAGGGGAAAATCTTAGAACCTTAGGTATTTTTATGACCTTTTATACTAAATCACATTACAGCAGGAAGTATTCAAGTTTATACCTCAAAAGTTGTTTTCTACAAATTACTTGATACTTTAAAAATGAAAAAAGCAACATGTTTAGTAATAGAAGTTTGCTAAAGCTGGTATTCTGCAAGTTCAAAAATGTTTCCACTTTTTTTCAGAAAAGGTCTGCAAAGTTTAACTACTTAAACTGGAGTTCAAGGTCTTCTCTTAGATATAGCCAGAAGCAAAACAAAAATTGAGAAGTGACTGAAGACTCCCATTTGACTGTATGAAGCCTTGATCACCTTGCATTCTTTCATTGAAGCCACTATTATAAAGATCTTATTCTAGATACTCTGTGCAGTTAAACTGCAAAACTTCCTAAAACTAGGAAGCAGTCTCAGGAAATGTTTTAACATACATGCATTACCTTGTTGTTTTATGCCGCAAATCAATCATCACATCTACAACAGCCTGGGAACAATTGGAAAGCAGGAGAGTGACAGGTACCAGACAGAGGCTGCAAAGAGAAATAGTTCCACAGCAATGAAAAAAGTGTAATTAAAGACTATTGAGAATAAGACTTAAGTAATCAAAAGAAATTTCAGGTCATGCAAGATTAACATGTAGTCATCTATTATAGAAGTGTGAGACAGTGTACATAATACACCCACTTAGTGTCAGTAACTCTAGTCCATGTAAAAAACTACTGAGCCAATTAAGCCAATGCTGAAGTTACTACCTTCCTTCGTTCAGCTGAGGAAAATTAGCAGAAGCATAAACCACCACCTTAGTTCATTAGAAATAGCCATTGAAATAGCTCTATTCACACAAGAAGTGACTTGTGTCACTGGAACTCCTTGCCATTGCTTAACAGTTTAAATATTCTAAGTTAGACAAACAAGAAGAGAACTACTAGAAACTATAATGAAGATATGAACTTGTTTCTGGAAACATGCGCACTTCGTAATTGTCGTTAAAATATGACACCTTATAAAGTGTTAGATTTTGTAAGGAAAGAAATCCTTCTCTGTTGGCAAATTACATTACCTTAAAGTAAATGCAAGTATAACACAGCAAAGCTCTCGGGGAAAAAAAAACCCAGACCCAAATAGCTATTTTAATGTTACATGTACAATTCATTTCATGTCTAGAAATTAATTTGGGGGCAGTTGTTCAGATCACTTTCATTTTGGAAGAGTCAAAAATTTTTGCAGGCTCCAACTAATTCACCCTAGTAGTCTGCTTTTTGACAGGTTAATTTTGAGATTCTTCCAGGAGAGAAGCCTAAGGAATCGAAACCATTATCATCTTTATTTTTGATGTAAGTCAGAACCATGGCTGATCTTGACAAGTCATATACTGTAGACATAGCAGTTCTTTTAATTTAAGGGTACTGTTTACTGTCTGCCTAGCTCCTCAGAGTAGTTATGCTGCTTCTTCCTTTGACACCCACCAAAACGCACACAAAGGCACCAGGGTATTTATTTTGTTTTCAGTAAGTTTGATAACGTTCCCAATTAACATTAGAACTGCAAACTGTGATATTACAGCCTGTTTTGCTACATTGAACTTCTATTTTACCTATGCATTACCTAAGCAGCAAGTTTCAGAATTTGGCAAGATTTCATGCTGTTTTGTCTTCTGTACTATAATCTACATTGCATCTCTCAACAGGATTTATGTCAAATTAACAATATTTCAAAAGGTTCCGAAGAAAATATTCCGCTAACCTTTTTTGATGAAAAGAGTGACTGAAAGATTCTGGGTAATGAAGACTCGTCTTGATAAGATTGGAAAGCTGCTCTGGTGTTGGTCTTGCGGGTCCTGGTGTACTTTCTGGTCGAAAAAACTTTAAGAGAGCCATTTCTGGTAACTCCTGAAACAAATTCAGAATGACATTTAAAACATTGGCATGAGGCACCATGCAACACAATAAATCCAGTCACAGAAGTTACAAGTTTTTATTATGAACTCTAATTCCATGGACATGTCTACAGCTTAATTATTCCAATTTTTGTATTTAAGCATGCTAAGTAAAGAAATGATATGGCTATCAGTTACCTTCTTTTAAGAGAGATTTCACAGCTGATTGTGAAAACACTATCTGTGCAAGCTTCACAAAAGCAGGCTAGTGTTGTGGTAATTTGTTGCATTTTGGTTTTGTTTTCTTTTTAAGAAAAAGGGACAGCATTTAGTTCCTAATTAAGAAGCTGTAACTAGAAAATACCCATCACCTACCCTGGGAAGTTCACAACAGAAAAGCCAATAACCAAGTTTCCCAGAAAAGATCCAAAGTAAAGCGAACAAATTCACGGAAACATGCTAACAATGACAGAAGGATTTAAAAAGGCAGAGTATGTCAAGAATTGTATAGCAAGCTCTTGTAGACATTGAAGTTGCCTTTCCTTGTCCCCAGCTGAAAGCCCAAGTAAAGCACTGACATTACGTGGGATTCATCCTAACCTTATAAGCAGAATCACGCTCTGAAGCAGAAGAAATCAGATGACAAAGATGCAACACCAAATGAGGCAATTGGGCTACATTTGGTCCAGCATTACAGTACTATTCTGTTGAACTCTGTTCAACATTTAATCTGTTTTGCAAGCAGGATTTATTGAGGAAGGGGCTACCTTCTTTATTGCCTTATGAATCTATTCTACAAAAAGTCCACCTTTAGAAAAAAATAGAATTTGCAGCAATAAATGTGACTACTTCAAGTGAAGGAAGATTTAAACACACGAATAAGACAGTACACTGCACAAAGTAATACTTTTCATTTAAGGATGGGGGGTTGTACCTTCTACGTTGAACAGATATACTACAGGAACAAAACCTGACTCAAACACAGGGGGCCCAGTGAAATCTGCAAGCATTCTGCAATCTGTAAACATCTCTCTGCTGATATACCAGACAAGCCAAATGTGTTTTTTTGGTGTTTTTTTGTTTTTCTTTCTTCTTGAAAGGAAGAATAGCTTTCTTAAGCTATATTTCATTGTTACTGTGTAGTATCTCTCCCCCCAAATTGCTTTAAGCCCTGAATGAATTTGTTAGTTCCACCCCAACTTTATATGTACCTAATTTGATGGAACTTCACAGCATGAAAAACACCAGCCTTCAAGAGTTCAAATTATAGTTTTTCATTTGAATTTCTCTCAAATTATAACAACCTCTTTGATCATACACCAATATCCTACATACTGTAGTTTGCCCTAGAGTTAATTACCTGTTCCAAGTCCTCCCAATCAGAACTCCCGAGTATTTTTTTAAAACCCTACAAAAGACAAATACGAAGATTTATCTCTACAAATAGACAAAAACATCATGAAATGCAGCAGGAACATTTACTGGTGAAAGTGCAGTATACTAGTAATATTTCAAATCTCTATTTCTAATACTACACCATCACAGGGCTAAATTTTAATTCCAGTCACCCTCTAGGTGTCAGATTCAACTAAAGATGTCCATTTCTTCAAGTTCAGCTGCTCAAAGTCTTTTTTTTTTTTTTTTTTGCAATTTATCTAGAACAAAGGCTGTATGACATTTAGCACATGATTCTCTTACCTAATGCTTCAGGAGGGAATTAAACACTTCCAAATGGTAACCAAGAAGATCTGCATGCAGACCATGGAGCTACCTACAGATATCTAATAAGAAATGCCAAGTTTAAAGATGCATTAAACTCCTTCCCTACTCTGGAGCTTCAGAAACTGAATCAAAACTACTAAAAAAAGATGCCCATACTCACTTGGGCACCTGTACCCTCCCCTTCAAGAATATGCACCAAACAGATAATAGCCTCAAGTCACACTTAAAGTAAAACAAAACTAAAAATTAAATGCGTGGTATTTTGTTGCTCAAATCCTAGAACACCAGCCTAACTGGAGTTTTGCCTTTGTTTTTTGCCTTTTTAAAGTTCTGAGACCTAAAGTCAGCTTGTTGACCCATTATAGTTCTTTGCAAAACTTCTGTGGGCCACAGTACACAGCAAGCACCGTATGTTCCATACAAGAAGGCCACAACGACATTCAGGATACTCCCTTTAAATAATAGTTTAGGCGCAATTTAAAGGTCTCAACCATATGTAACAGTAGTGGTACAGATAAGCTTGATTGGAATGGGTTTCATCATAGAGTTTGGAAGAACTGAATTTGACAGTTGCAGCAGAACCTTTTTTCCCTGTCAAGTTATTTAGCTGCATTTAAGTTTGTCTTTTTTTTTTTTTATGAAAACATTCAATAGAGAGCAGCAACAGAACTGCACCACTCCCACAGCTGCCTTCCAATAGCTACAAACTGTATGACTGGTACTAGAAATGCTGTTTCTGTTATTAGAAAACTTTTTGCTGTCCAAAGTCATATACAAAGCTCAGCTTCATATGTACACCTATAAAAATACACAAGCTTACTGTTCCAACTAGAATAATCTTCACAATTTCACTATTTATTCAGTATTTTTTAAAAAAAGTAAGGACCATTACAGTGAGGTTTTTTGCTTCTTTGAAAGAAAGAAGTGTATTATCCCTAGTTACGCTTCTGAAATCATGTACTATTCACAGAAATTTTTGATTTCTCCAGAAACTGTACTAATAAACCAATTAAAGCTAGAAAAGTCAAAATTTACACCCTGATCAATATATCTTTTGCATTATACGATAGATGTAATAGATAGGTCTGCCCATAATAAGTCCTTTAACTTTAGAAGGCACTTTCAAAGTAAGAAGTCCTTCCTTTCCATCAGATAGGCAGAAATGATGGTATCTTTACATGCAACTATTTTTTTTTTTTCTTTTAAGGAGTATTGGACAACTTAAAGTTTTCAACTTCAGAGACAATCTTCCCAATGATTGGGTCAATGTACTCTTAAAGATATCAGGGAAAAAAATAAAACCAGAGTACCATTTTTAAATCTCAGTTTTACACTGGTTTTCTTCACTACATGATTTGTCTATATTCACTCTAACTCCCAAGTTATACCTACATTAAGAAGTAGCGTTACCAAAAGCAATCATCTCTGAAGTGAAACTCTGCTAATCTGCTAAAAAGTCAGCATCCATTCCATAAGGATTTCATAAGGATTTCATGGATTTTCCTTTGGGCTCACACCAGTCTGATCCACAGAACTGAAACAGCAGCCCAGAAGCACATCTTGTGCAGCCCTGGGGCATACACAGATTAATCCTGTCTGGAAGGAATCTCTAAGTTTGGGCAATACAGGACCCCTCCACAATTAAAGTGAAAGGAGAGCGCCATACATGGGAACAGAATCATTTAAAAAGTATGCTTGAATTAATGCACTCATACTTACTTAACCTCATATAAACAAGTTAAAACTAAATCACGCTCATGTGCTAACATGTTCCACAAGTATGGGTGCTAGTAGTGTAAGAACATGATGAAATTCCGAAGTGGTAAGTCCCTACCTGGTAAGTCCCTACCAGGCTGCTCCTCATCTTTGGTCAGTGTCAAGTCTTTGTCAATCAAAATTATGGCAAATGCCCCAGTCCACAATACTACTTCAACCCCACTATACAGAATGCACTGTGCTTTTGCTTCAGAACCTTTCTGCTTGAATTGACTGGATTAGGAAAAAAAATGGGAGAAAAAGTAGAAAGAAACAGTATTGAAGAACAGCCCTAGGTGAGAATAGATGTTTGAAGAAATCTGAAGTTATTCTGCCCTTTTACTTTGAAGTATGGTATGGAGGTAAAGAACTCAAGTGACAGAATAGCTGTATTTTGGATGCGGTCATATTTTGACCTTCATTTAATACAGCTGAATTTCTGAAAACAAACTTCAGAAGAGAAACATTCTCCTTAGCAGTACTGTTGTCAAAAAAAAATATATATATATATATATATATTATCTACAAGTAACAGTTAGGTTTTATTAGTGAGGTTTTTACTTTGACTAGGCCATACACCACTGTGTGGCACCTTTGAACTTCTGATTCAGCAAAAAGCTATATTTAGCAGGTCTTTTTCTACCTTTTACAAAAGAGCATTTTTTCCCAAAGTATATGTGAGGGAAAGGATAGGTAGGTAGATGTTTTCTGTACTGTTCAGAGAGCTTTCTGTACGACACATAAAAATGGTTTAACAGAGTCAATATTTGTTAAGTGTTCTGTCAGCATTCTGTGTCCCAATTCCAAAATTCTAGAAGATGCAAGTAGCTCCTCACATCACCCGAGATATCTACTGTGTCCAGCAACCTATGCTCGAAAACATTTAATTACCTACTTAATTTTGCAGATAAAAACCCTGTAGTGTAAAAACAAGAGTCTGTCTACAATGACAGAAAAGCAGCCTTGATTATAATGAAAAAAGTTTAACGTTTATGATTATATAATGATCACACGTGGGAATAAAGTAAAGCATGTGCATTTGAGCTTTCAAATAAAGTTCAGAGAATTTCTCTTTTTAACGCAAGTATAAAGAAATTTTAGCCAGAAACATTTTAGGCATTTCCTCAACCCCACTATCTTGTATTTTATGGAAACCGTACTTTTTTTTTTTTTAAATCAAATGCTCTGCCAAGTTATGCTGCTGTGGTACAGGAATAATCACATCCTGTTGTCTGTTCCACAATGAACCAAATGGAAGTAACCTGTCCTTGCATTTCAGACAGCAGACTTAACATTTTAGCTGAGAAACCTTAAGATGACTATATATCAGCACACACAATTACCAATCTATCAGCAACTGCCTAAGGAACTTGAGAAACATGCCAATGAATACAGATCTAGTGCTTCTCTAATGCAGACCTTTACCGAAGCTTTGTTTCTCTGACAGGTTGTTTAAGCTTGAATAAATCCAAACAAAACCCTTAAAGGCTAGCAAAAAATTAAGTCAATAACTGACAAAGCAGAGGTCAGCAAGCACACAGAGGTTAAATTCCCCCTCCTCCCCCCCAAAAAAAAAGTAAGCTATCCAGATTTACTTAACGCAATTATTTGAAGAATTCCATTAAGATTGGAATCACTTGGAGTTTACTTTAACATAAATTAATAGAACAAAACAAAGGGGTGGGGGGGTACAGTTTTACTCATGTTTTCTCGAAGTCTACTGTGAAATTGCTCTTGGTTGGGAGTTGCTGTATTGCCAGAAGCAACAGTTCTGTTGGTGGTTATAACACCATGAAAAAGAAGCAGTTCAAGTAAAGAGGAAAAAAAGCCACTCAAAAAGCAGCAAGTAAAAACACAGCAAGAAACACAGGGAGTGAAGCAGACTCTTGCACCCTCAGTGACCACTGTTCAGAATCTGCAAATACATTTATTTTCCAGAACCAAGCAGCTCTTCATAGCTTAACCGTATAAAGTTGTGGTAAAAAGCATGCATCTCCATCTCCCTCTGCTGTCTAGTCCACAGAAAACAGCTAAATGCTATACTGTCAGCCCAAGACACTCGGAAACAGTCTGGTTTCCAACCTCGTTGATGACTTACACAAAATAAACACAGATTTACAAAGAAACTATTTGACTGTTACAGTTCTGGGAGGTATGTACTGAAATCGTAATGGCAGAAGTACTGTTTGACTCTGGGATTTCCTCCACCCCATTTCACTGCTTGTGTAACTTTAACTAAAGAGCAAGATATTTTAAAGAGAATATGCAAGCCTTAACTAACAGATGAAGTATATTATTTTCCCTGCATAGCGTCTCTTAATCCTACTTTGGCGATTCTTTAAACTCTTTACTTCATTCACTCCACATATTTAACTGCTGCAAAGTCTCCGATCATTTAACTTGTTACAGAGGACAATCAGATGATCAGAAGCAGCCAGCACGGGTTTATAAAGGGCAGGTCCTGCTTGATTAACCTGATCTCCTTCTGTGACAAGATACCATGCTTAGCAGATAAGGACAAGACTGTGGATGTTATCTGGATTTTAGTAAAGCATTTGACATTGTTTCATACAGTTTCTCCAGGAGAACATGGTTGCTCATGGCTTGGACAGGCGTACAGTTCACTAGGTGAAGAACTGGCTGAAGAGTCACAGTGCACAGAATTCAACGTGGTTGGTGGCCAGTCATCAGTAGCGTCCTTCGGGGCTCAGTCTCATTGCAGAGGGTTCTCAATAGGCTAAATCAACATGCATTCCAGTCATGACATTCAACAAGGCTCAGTGCTGGGTCCTGCACTCGGGTCATAAGAACCCCAGGCAGTGGTACAGGCTTGGGAAAGAGTGGCTGGAGTTGCCTAGCAAAGAAAAGGACCTGGGGGGTGCTTGTCAAGCTGAACATGAGCCAGCAGCATCCCCAGCTGGCCAAGAAGGCCAAAGGCATCCTGACCCACATGAAAAATAGTGTGGCCAGCAGGACCAGGGAAGTAATTGGACCCCTGCACAGGGCACTGATGAGACCACACCTCAAATACTGTGTTTGGTTTAGGGCCCCTCACTACAATAAGGGTGTTGACTTGCTCCGGCATATGCAGAGAAGAGCACCAAAGCTGGTGAAGCGAGCGGAAAACAAGGCTTATGAGGAGCAACCAGGGGAACTGGGGTTGTTTAGTGGGAACAACAGCAGGCTGAGAAGAGACCTCATTCCTCTCTATAACTACCTTAAGGGAGGCTGTAATAAGGAGGGTGTCCATCTCCTTTCTCAGGTGACTGCATGTGAGGAAACAGTCTCAAGTTGCACAAGGGGAGGCTTATATTTCTTCACGGACAGGGTGTTCAAGCATTGAAACAGGCTGCCCAGGGGAGTGGTGGAGGTATTCAAGAGACATACAGACACCCAAGGACATGGTAGGGACTCCGTAGGTCAGGTTGATGGTTGGACTTGATCTTGAAGGTCTTTCCAAACCTTCGAACTCAGAGGAGTTTGTCTTCTCATGATAAAAAATGCCAATTAAAAGTATGTGAGCATACAAAGTCTCTCCCTCTTCTGCCATCCTGAGATTACAGGCTCTTGAAGTCCAATTTCAACCTGAGCTTTGGTTACCATGAAGGCAGAGGAGCTAAGCATTTATTAAAAACAACCACCCTACTCAAACTAGATTTCAACACCATGACAGTACAGATGGATTTCTGCTTCTAAAGGTACAGAATGGTTCAAAACAAAGTTCTGAAAATTTGTTCATTAAGTGTATATAATCAATGTAGCATCTATTTGTAGTTGTAATAACAATATTGATGAGAATGCAGCCTCTAATCTTTAAGACAGTAGCATGCATTCCTCAACAAGTTGTGATCATTTTTGTTTAGCTTAAAACAACTAAACTCAATGCAGACATCTAGTATTCCGATACAGTCAACAAAAAATGAAAATCCCTATACCTAGCATGTCTAATGTTTGGTGATACGTTTATTTAGGATGCAGATGTGATTCTTTTAGGATGCAGATGCAATTCATTCCTACTTCTCTCCCCATCCATTTGCTAGAACAAGACCTCAACAGGATCAAGGAGCAGAATTCAACAGCATTTTCTCTTGTAACTTCAGATGTTTACAGTATGATCTACTGTTCTACATACAACTTAAAATACAGGAAAGAATATTAGAATGGGAAGTAATCATTAGACCAATACAGTATAATATTGTAAGCATAGCTTGAGTCCACACATGCAGAGGCTTCCGTTGTTTTTGCAAGAGAAACCTCTTCAGAAGTTAGGATTTACATTTTCTGATTCTTCAGTGGGAATGAACAGCAGCCAGTTTAGATCAAACTAACGTCCCTTCTGATCTATTTCAATTTCATAGCATAAAAGGACTAAACAGAAAAGCCTTTGCGATGTAAATTACTTACAGGCTTATGAACCAAAGCCAAATGCATAGCTTCAGATATCTGAGTAATTCACTATTTGTGTTATAACAATCTCTATAGAAAGTCACATTTGTCTTAGTGTTTTCTTACCAGAAAAGAGTAAGAGGGCTCACTAAAAGCTGCATATGTTTTCACCAGAATTGCATTACAAAGGAACCAGAACCAAAACAAGAAGGAGCAGCATTGTACTGGCCAACAGAAAACTAAATAAGTATGTTTTTCATTTTACACATTAGCCACCTTCATACAAAATTGCATACACGTTTTTATGCAAACTTATCTATAACTTTCATAGTTGTTACTGTTTCATGTACCAAGAGATACATACAAATTTCTTGCAGATGTTTTCTTTGTATAACCAAACAGGCTATAAAATTTGAAAATGAAATAATGTATTAAGCTAGTTTATATATTCTAATAAATCTTTCAATGTCTTACTAATTTCCCCAGAGTTTCTGCTTTTGTTTTTAAAAATTTTACAATAAAGGCCTTCACTTAGAAGTCGTACGTAGTAGAATTTATGAAATTTTTATCCTGTTAACACTTAAAAATAATTACATCATTTTAACTTTGACTTAATCTATTAATAAGCTTCTAGATGTAGTCTGAAATACCAGGGAACAGTTTACAAAAACAACGACATAGCTGTACCTTACTGAAGTCTTACATTAGATTTTACAAAAGCACCCAAAATGATTCCACTTACTTCCATTTACAAGAAAATGCATCAAACGCATTTTGGGAAAGAAGCGATTGCAAAGGAAAGTTTCATAGTAGATTACCTGCTTCTGAGGAAATGAAAAAACCTCCTTCCCAACTGTGTTAAGGGCAATATGATGCTGGCCTTCCAAAATAAGCTGCTTATTGTCTTCCACAACATATGCCTACAAAATACAGAACAGAGACCACAGACATTAGCAGACCAAAAGCAATGATAAGCTTCATAGTTAACATTCTCTCCTTAACTGGAAGATGTTTTGTCCAAAACCTAAATGCTAACTTGACTTACATATTTATGTTTATGCTTTAAATTTTGCAAGCACAAACAACTGTGGTTCAGACTGCTAATTGCCACTACTTAAGACTTGCATTCTGGTAAATTGGGTCTTCTTCAAAGCACACGGGGTCACTCTTACAGATCTATAATAAAAGCAAGCATTATGAAAACTTAAAATGTATTTTTTTGTTAATTTTCTCTTAAAAAAAAGAGCTTACAAGAACGGGATGCATGTAGGACAGCATAAAACCATTTAAGTGGTTTACTACAAGTATTAGGACTGTCTTGGCTTCTTACCACTTTTTTAGTTTATTAGTCTGGTTTTAAAAAGTTACATCTGTAAGTTTTGTACAAGTATGCTTGAAAGTTCAGGATGCGACATAGTTGTAAGCTCTCTGAAATTTGGCTATGAGTTTTGACATGTAGAAAATAATATACTTACCTTCCACAGTACAACAACATTCAAGTCCACTTCACTGCATCTTTGTATCAATCTGACTGCCTCATCAAATGATTGTTTCACAGCCCTCTGAGATCCATGAGTATGAGATTGCACATGTGTTTTTTTTAATTCAGAGGATAAGCTTTGAAAAAGAAAGTCTGCACAAGGACTAGCTGAACTTATTATCTGCAAGAAAAAGAAAGTGCTCTCAGGAAAAGATGCAAGCTGGTACAAGTTTCCCTAACAGAACTCATCATTGTAGTATTTCAGTTCCATTCTCAAACAATCTTTTGCAAATATGCCACTAATTTTGGTTACAATGCTTGCTCTTTTTACAGCCATCAGCACTACATAGTGAAACCTCCAAAGCAACATACGGGAACAGGACTACAGATCACTGATCTAAAATCACAAGTACTGAACTTAGAAATAAGGTATTTGATTATTACCAGACAGCCTACTGAGGCTATAATAATCAAGAGAGCTGAAGCATCTCCTCTGAACTAACGTACATGCAAATCACTACTGTTTTATTAATACTAATTAGTATTTTAACTAATTATTAGGTTAATAATAAATTCTTCTAGTTAATTACCCTATAATTGCCAGTTAGGAATGTACACTTAACTAGCAAAGATTAGAGATCCCACCTGTTTTACAGGTGCAGAAGTACTGTGCTGTTTGTCAAGTTTGGAAAAGCTTAGCATAAGCAGTGACAAATGTCAAAAGCTTATTAAGGAAGTGGTGGTTAAGACTGACATCAATGATGCCTGGACAAACATGATAAATAAGACTTTAGCTTCCTCCATTTAAAAGAATGTCAGACATTCCAGAATATGTTGTTGCAGAGCTGCTGTTTTTTTCCCCCCATCGGCAGAATACTTGTATCCAAGGAGAATAACTGCTTTTTGAAGTAATTGCCTAGAAGGGAAGGAACCCTTCCCACAGCCCAAGTGGAGAATATTTTCTTACAAGAAAGCTGAAGTTCATGAAGCCTATCCAGATTTTCAGTCCTAAACTCAATTTATATGTCTATAAAAGAAATGGCATTGAGTAGCTTTTCTTTGGCTTTAAAAAGCCAGATGCATACATGGAAAATATACCCTCAACGTAAAACAAGCGATCTAGTACCGACATCCAACTAACCAAATTCATTACCTTAGTGTAGATTTCTGATCCAATTAAGTGTCTTGTTTTCTCAGGTTTTGGAAAAACATTCTATGTACCAAGATCATTTTCTAAACTGATTCTTCTTCAGACATTTGTACGCTTAAACAGATTAATAGGGTGTGGTAGCCTGTAATTCTAACCATCTTTCAAGAAATTAGAGAAACAGACTCCCTGAACTGATTGCAACCTAAATTAGTGGTTTTGAAATTCTAGTACCTACATTCATTAGAGGTTTCCAATGTTTACAATAATCTGGAGTTAGAATTCTTAATTTATCTTAGTGAAAAGATAAAAAAACAATAGAATAAGTAAAAAAGGATTTCACTAGGCTACTTGCACAAGACATAATATGCAGTTGCACCAGTTAACTTACCTGCTCATTTCCAAAGACAATATCTGCAAATGTGTAGTTTTCTAAGGGATAAAAAGAGAAGGCATCATTTCAGCATCACAAAAAGTAAACTGCAGTAGACAACACCCCAACTGTAATCCCCTTCAAAAAATGTTACCTCATTCAAAAGAGAACCTACCTTCTGAGTTTTTGCATCTTACTGCTTTAAAGCACAACTTTGCTTTCTCTCTGCTAGCAAGTTTAGTATCTGAAAAAAAAATCACAAATTTTTTTTCCCCTTCAACATAATCACTTAGCATCCCATACTAGCCAAAAGTCAGCCTTTGAACTTCACAAATAAAACCACACTGACACTTAAATAGCATGTCTGAACAAGCAGAACAACTGCATTATAGTAAAGATGACTTTCTGCTAACCCATTCCACCTACTTCTATAGCAGAAAACAAGCTGCACTACGTAAAGCAGATACAGAGAAAGAAAGAAGGAACAGAAGACAAAATCATATCCAACTGGTTCACCTTCAATACTAATGCAAGAAGATTTGTCTAGATTCACTTTAAATATATAAAGCATCAGCATACATGTAAAGATAGCACGTTAGATACAATAATAGATGTCTGTTTTCTTGGGTTGCCTTTTCAAAAATTAGCAAGGTATATTAGCTAAGGCAGGATACACAGCACTAGCAATTCTGGTATATTTCTAATAACTGAATAGAGCATTTGTCAAATATTCTGTTGATCAGTCAAATGTTACACTGATATACACAAACAGAAATAAAAGAATGCCACGAGACACTTTTCTTGCGAGGCAAGTTATCAGCCAACCCAGACATGGATTTCTCCACAACACTTAAATAATTTACCTGTAAATTAAGACCATGTTTTAAGTTAATGAAAGTTGAAAGGCACTTTGCTTGAAAGGAACACAAAAACATCTATAACTGAGTTATTCTGAAAGGCAAGTTCAACTTCTTACAAGATTAACTTTCTCATCAGGCAGAAGCTGGACTTGCTATCCTTTTGGTATTAAGGATACACACCTTTGTCTTCAGAGATGTTAACAGATTTTTGAAGCTTCCAGTGTTTGCTATTACTTGAAACTTGAACTATATGAAACTCTTTAACACCAGCCTCACTCTAAGAAAGAAACAAAAATGATGTCAAATAAGACCAGTCAT
Organism: Cygnus olor; assembly: GCF_009769625.2. Classification (NCBI taxonomy): domain Eukaryota; kingdom Metazoa; phylum Chordata; class Aves; order Anseriformes; family Anatidae; genus Cygnus; species Cygnus olor. The sequence goes on from NC_049170.1 coordinate 114,978,742, forward strand.
ACTTGTAGTGTTCTTCATTGCACAGTATGTGTTCATCACAAAGTGGTACTGTTGGAATCTTCATTTAACTCTTCATTCACGCCACCTGCAATACAGTACTAAGGAGACAAGAACAGATTGAAGACCCACTGTAATATAAAACAGTCCCGGCTCCCAGCAACTTTGAATTCCAGTAAGCAAAGCTGTAAGAAGATGAAAAAGATCCTATGGACAAACTCCCACAAGGTGGCATTTTAGATTAACGTGACTATAATAAAACCTAGACTTTTTTAAACTCCAATGCAGACCATTGTCCAAAAGGACACTTAGTTTCTAAGACTACTTCAGGATCCTTGCAAAAACATAAATCCCAGAAATTCAACAGCTCTTAAAATTACATATATATACACGATGGAAAGTAGCTTTTGGGATGGTTTTCTTTATTGGAAAGAATGAAATGACAGTGGAAAAATAAGTTTTGCACAATGTCATCTGTAAACTCGCTAACTGCTTTGTGTACTCCCTCCTCCTCAAAGAAGGCTGGCAATATTCACCTTAGTATCTGAAGAAAAAAGAACGTACACACTTAACTTGAAATGACAAATCAGCTCCAAGATTCTCCATGATTCCACTACCATTTAAGTGTCTAGGAATTCTAATAAGCAGAGGATTCGATTACCTGGCCTTGTTAAAAAAAATGGGAGCAGCTTTAACCAGAAAAAGTAAATTTAAATTAACACAGTTAGAAAAACTGAAATATTGTCATCTGCTTTGCTAAGCCATCAGACCACAACAGACATATCTGCGTTTGGATTGTGTTTCCAAACGTGAGAGTTTGTTAACGAATATGGACGCGGAAGCTTCCTTCAGGTTATTGCTAATTCTACTGGGGTTGGGGGTGCAGCACAGAGAGAAGGAACACAGGTTGCCTCATTCAGAGAGATGCAAGCATTAGGAACATCCATGAATTTGGAATAAGTCTTCCAAAAGGAGCTTGAAGACAGATTCAAAATCACATACATTTAGTGTTGAGGTGGTTCTAGCAGACATCCATAGCTAGTTTTGAGGCATAACTTAATGTTAGTACTTTCTTTCCAACATTAATTTGAAAGTCTAAATATGCAAGGCTTACTTAATATTTCCAGTCAGAATGTTAGTATAAAAGCTTTTAATTAAATATTGGTTCTACTGGCGACATTTACATGTCTGCTGAGCTTAACAGTATTGTCATTAAAGAAAGAACTTACAGTATTGATATTTTCTACATCCACAAACACCAACATGTTGTCCCCTCCACCTTCATCATCTTCAAGTGCATTACTTCTGCAGACAGTAGCTCGAATATGTAGAGATCGACTAGTACAAATAACTGCAGTGTGCCTTAATACTCTATGACTAGAAATGGAAGGAAAAACAACATTCTGAAGAACCAGGACTGCTGTCCATAACTTCTCATCAAGTCTAGCTTTTACATTTCTCATCCATATCAAGCTATTAAACAATTTATTCCCTTCAATGACCAAAAAGGCATTTTTCTTTTTAACATATCATTTTGATAAGATGCTAAACAACCATGCTGCAATGGATAAGAAACTGTTTGAACAGTGCCTACCCAGTTCAAGCTACCAGAAAAAAAGGTCAGATGTTACCATGACAAAAAATACTTTGTTAATATTTCAGATATAAAACAAGTGGCATAATGAAAGCAAACAGGCAGAGGGATGTAATTAAGCAATTTAACATCACCACATGCTTTGGAAATACAGTTTTTCAGCAAGTAAACCATAAAAGGCTCACTAGTGAGTCACAGCTCCTGCACAAACATTTACCAAAACACCACCGCATTCAACAAATTCCCATGGACTGGGAGTTATCAAAGGGTACATTTACATGATTTGTAGTTTGATTTTCAGGAACATGTTGTTGATCTAATCTTGACAGTCTTCAACTTACTTTGCTTTGGTTTACATGATGAAAAAGTCTCAGAAGCCAAGCTCACTTGCTCTTTCTCAGAACTAGCCTGAAAAACAATGTCAGCTTGTGGCTGGAGCTTAAGTGCATGGGACTAGAGCTCACCTAAGGTACCATCACACCTAAGGCACCATCATCCTGAATGTCTACCGTATGGAGGCAGCTCCTCAGCTCTGATGCTACAGAAGCATTGCTCCTAGCCTGCACTACTACTTAACGAAGGCTGAGATGCACTTCTCCAGACAAATGAATCTAGCACATACAGCTCCCTAATGAAATTCTCTCCCAGAAAATTAAATAATTACATTTATTTAGTCCACAATCAGATTTCTTATTGGAAAGAAAACTAAATCTAGATAAAGCCTATTAAAACTTCTTTTCTGCTCTAGCTTTGAGCTCTAACAGCTCTAAGGTAATGTTGTATGCACAGTACTTATAGAATGGTAAAAGACAGCTTGTAGGGGCAGGAGGTGACAAGAATAGACAGTCTTCATAGTGAAGCTTTAGTAAACAGATAAATTCAGAAATGCCTTCCTAAAGGCTGATACCTTCACTTTCTGAGCAAAGGCCTATTTACCCCAGAATCTTTGAAGAACGGGTTTCTCAAAGTAAGTTCCTCTGAGCTACCTTAGCTTGGGAAACATGTGGGACTTGAGAATAAGCAATAGTAAAGTTAAAGGAATGTACTATTTGTTAGCTTGTAGTATCAAACAACTGTTCATTGTCCCAGGAATGGTCCAAAGAAGAGCTATACAACAGCATGCAAGTCAAACTTGGTATTTAACCCCTACAAAGGGTAACTTCATCATAATACAATCACTAGCCACATTTTAATTAGGAAAAAATCTTCGGTTTAAAGCAGACTGTTTTGTTGTTTTTTTTTAATATAAAATACAGAAAGAAAAAGTCATGAAGTTTTTCTTCTGTCCCGCAGGGTGATGTGCTCCCAGAGACACAAACTATGAACAGTCTCTGTATCAAGCAGTTCCATTAACTCCCCCTCTGTTAAGTTATTAAATATTGGCGCTCTGATGGAAGAAGTATAGGCTATATAGTTTCACATGAAAACTGGATCATACAATAAAGTTATTGCTTAGAACAGCAGATAATAGGCCACATATCTTCACTGCAATTCAGAGAAATTCAGTAGAGTTTAAATTTATGCTTATGGTGTTTATTATTAACAGCCTAATAAGTAGGAGAAAAAGGTAGATAACTTACCACATTTTTGAGTGTCTTTTAACACTTTCATAGTAAAATAAAAAGTTTATTTCATGAACACCTTCTTCATCCGGTCCTCGTAACCACATTGGCAGCTGCACTGATGCCCCAGGAAGAAGAACTGAGTCAGGAAGTGGGACTTGTATTACCTCAGGTTGACCTCCTGTGCCAACCCCAAAGTCTACAGAAGAAGCTGAAGATAGCAATGCAGTACGCACAGAGGTAGGATCTGTCACAACAGTCTTGTAAGCACTACAGTTTTCAGAAGCTGAAGGACTTAGTGGTGTTAGAACTGCAGTATTTGCACCAAAAGTAAAAAATTCTGGATGCTTGGACACAACCTTCAGCGCAGTAAGAGGACACTTGCTTACATTCACAAATTCCACATATGCTTTTCTGATTTCTCCACAAAGAAGCCCTGTAGGAAAGTTTATAAAGAACACCTGTATTGGAGAGAACAGGAGGAGAAAAAAACTGAACATTGAGCAAAGTTACGAATGAGCTTTAAAAAATCTAGCACTTAAACTATTGAGTGCTGTCATTAGCCAGAGAGACCACTTCAATAACCCTAGGAAGAAAAACCACCACTTTTGTTAACCAACTTGAAGTATTCCAGATGAAAAATGGCAAACAAAGACACCTATTTGACTCTTCCCTACCTATAGTTATAATTTGGCTACAAAAGCTGCTGCAAACTAAAAAAATCGAAAGGGAGTATAACAATTTCAGAATTACATTAATTTGGAGGCTTCAAGTCTCCTTTGGAAAACAAAACACAGATTATGACCTGTCAGTGCCAAATTTAACTGGAAAGACTTAAACATAAATGAAGTTTAAGACTTCATTGTTTGAACTACATTTATAGTTCTAGATTCAGCAATTTGCTCAAAATTACCAGTAGAAAAAGCTACATACCTCCAACAAAGGCATTTCTTCTGTAATAATGGGATCTAAACGTCGATCAGGTCCATACTTAATTGATGTTTTTTCTTCTTTTGTGTTATTAAGTCGAGGCCCCTGGATTTCTAAGTCTTGTCGTCCTCGTACAGATAACCCATTGGAGACAAACTTTCCTGAAACAGTTTTAAAAGCTTTTTTTAAAGCAACTCTTTCTGCAAAGTGATCTGAACTTCCCTTCCCAATCTTACAAATCATTTTGATTCTTGTTACTGTGAACATGCAGTGTTCACTGATTAAGCAGCATCACTGACAAAAAACTATTCACAGCTTACTGTGACACAGAATGCATTGCTATTGCAAGTTCAGACAGCCAGATATCCATTTAAATTTTGCCCTTTAAATTTTACTTCAATTCTTTAAAGTTCTGGCAGTAAAAAGAATAAGGATATGAGACTGGCTGGGAAAAGGGGAGGGGGTATTGAGTAAAGGTGATCCATTTAACTTCCTAATTTCTGCCAAGCTATGAAAAAGTTGCTCAAAACGTTTTCTTCCTTCAAAAACAGGCCACCACTCTTCAGATGATTTTTATTCCAAAAGCTTAGCCACAAATTTCCAGTTCACAGATAGTTAACCAAGCTTATTTCTTTTAGACATCTGCAAGTATGTACTTTAATCCCCATTTACTTCAAGAATGAAATTTTCCCTGTGGGAGACAGTTCCAGATGAATGACTCAACAAAACATATTAAGTAACATGCAATTAAGGCATTTATATGTTAATATAAAGGAAAGACAACCAAAAAAAGTCAAGATAAGTAAACTATATCAGCTAAATTTATATTTGGGAATCTATGTCAAAAAGGTTAGTGCAACACAGAAAAGTTAAAAGAAAGTTAAAAAAGGAACAAAAATAAATGGTAAAGGAGTCAATAAATTTGTTATAGACACCATAGATGGAATATATGAATTTAAGGGTTTCAGAATTTCTAAAGATTTAAAAGGAATGTAGGAACAGGTTTTGCAGAAGTTACTTCCTTTCTTATGGTAATCATATGGATGCCAATTCATTATTTCCCCATTCCAGTTTCTCTCTCCCTATTTGATTCTATATCTTTACTTAAAGAAAGGCCTTGCATTGTCAAAACACTGGACCACAATTCAGTTTTACTCAGCAGAATCCACAACTCCCCTTTCCAGACACACACACTTGAAGGAATAATATACGTACCTTCCTGTAATCCAATAGAAGGATCTATCCCATCTAATGTCACAGTACCCTGAACAGTGCCAAGATTATAAACGACTCCCAGAATATGTAGCTCCCCTGTTTGATGGGGAAAGAGCTTTAGTCTTGCCTGTGGAGATATGTTAAATTTTTGGTGTTGTTGCTACTAAATAAGTAATATTACATTTAAATGTCCAATTACTAAAGACTCTCATAGCTACATTTACTTTACAGTTGCATAAGACATAACCATATATAGTAAATACAGGTCATTTACAGGAAAGTACTTGTTACATGAGAAAAGAATCCTAAATTGTAATAAAATTTAACTTGAACAGAGTTTGAATTTTTAAGGAATTTTTCAGAATTTTTAAGGTGTGAAGGGACCATTGGAGGTCTTGTCTGACAACCCTGCACAAGCAGGGCCACCTAGAGCTGCTTTGCCCAAGGACCTCTCCCAGTTAGGTTTGGAATATCTCTGGGGGAGACTCCATAACCTCTCTGGGCTGCCTGTGCTCCATCAGCCACACAGTAAACTCTGCTTCCTGATGTTCAGACAGAACATTCCATGTTTCAGTACGTGCCCATTGCATCTTGTCCTATCTCACTCTCCCTTCAGTTACTTATACGCATTGATGAGATCTAAAAAATCCAGTTCTTCACACATAGTAACATTTCCTCTAAGTTTGAATTCAGGTTGTAACATGACTGAACTCCATCCTATCCCAAAGTTTTAAGAAGAGATAACATTGATAAGACTATTATCAATGTTATATAAAGTATGGTACTTACCACTTTTGTCTCCTCACTATTAATTAGAAATTCTGCTATTGCTTCAGTTCCTATCATATCATCATCGCATTTTCCCTGAAAAAGAAGACAGACCTTCTCAGATATTACTCCTGGACAGAAAGATTGCCATATATACTATTTCTTGCAGCTTTCCTAGAGTGTTCAAGAACAAAAAGCACACAAATTCCAGTTTACAGACTTAAAAATTGGCAATGTTGTATGCCCATCCTCTTGGACTTTCTGAACTGTAGCAGCTGCTGAGAGTTCAAACATGTACTTGAGAGAAATTTAAGACTTATCACTGATTAAAAACAGTTCCAGTTTATAATTTCATTGATACTCACAGAAGTATTGATTGTACCATTAAAGTAGCAGTTTAGACAAGAATAAAATTGCAAATGTATGGTAACTGTTGAGACTTATTTATATAAAACCTCATAACTAGCAGAAACTTGCAGCACCTTTACAGATCACTATGTTCCAAAACTTTTTTTTGTCTAAGAAACCAAATTATCAACAAATTTCCTGTAATATTCAGTATCAGAACATATAACAGCATTAAAAATAAGGGAGTTAGAAGAGTCCTTAAGAAGGAAGTTCTGGCAGTATTAGTTTAAGCGTCAAATTAAACAGTAGTAAGTAGTTCACTGAAAATACTCAAAATATTTTCCATTTTACTTCTAGATACATAGAGGTTCATATATCATACCAGCACCACTTTTCAGAACACATACTTCACTACATACAAAGTAGTGAGTAAGAAATAGGCATTACATAAAATACTTATTAACACGGCAAGTCATTTCTATCGGTCAAGGTGCCTATTGTGACTCAGATATGCTACACGTGCAATAAAACGTTGAAGTATTTTGCTTTGCATTACTGTAATGAGTATTGTAAAGCCTAAGTTTGTTAACTTGGTTGCTTCGTGCCTGTAAGTGTGTGAAAATCTAGAGCAATTCATAATGAATCATATACAGTAGCTGCCTTCCCTTTCCCCACAGCCCCCACCTTTTAAATTTACACTTAAACCAGCTGTTTTCATACTCTGAAACTTTGAAAACTTAAGTTTTCAACCTTTTAACTCCATAACTAACTGCCTGGGTTTTTTTGTTTGGAAAAAGATAACGCTTTCCTTACCGGCTCTTTTGCTTCACCATGTTTAGCACTGAAGTCTTTGTGTTGAAATTTCCACAGCAATGAAAGGTCAGTCAACAGAAGTGGAACTTTCAATGGGTTTCGGAAAGAGACTTCTACAGTTATTGGTTCTATTAAAGAAACATAAGAAAATAATGACAACAGGCTACCCCCATCATTCTGAAGGCTCACTTAATTCAGAAGGCCAATAACATAAAAATTGGTTTAAGTCTACAACAGCGCAGGAAATACTGTACAAATTCATTTCAGAAATAAAGTGAGCTAATTGTATAAATCTCAGCTTTACCTTCTACCACTGCAAGGGGAAATCTGGAGTTATCTGAATAGCGATTTAAGCAGAACTGTGTTGGTTGAAAGTTTGCAGGTATTACTCCTTTGTTGATCACAGAAACAACCTGCTCCTCAAGTTCCTTCCACTGTTGTGATGACTCCGAGTCATACTCCTGATCCAGACTCACATGTGTTGCTGCCTGCTTTTCACCTAATAATAGAAAGGCAATCTTAGAAAACGACAACAGTGGCACACAACAAATGCAGAGGGCTGCACTGGCAATTTAGCAAGTATTGTTAAAAAGATTCAGTTCTCAGTCAGCATCACTTTTGAGATTACAGTTAATCAACTAGTCAGTGGACTGCCAGACACTTTGTTGTGGGGAGCTGGGGGTCAGCCTCTTCTCGCAGATAACTAGTGAGAGGGCTAAAGGGAATGGCCTCAAGTTGCACCAGGGGAGGTTCAGGTTGGAAATTAGGAGACATTTCTTCTCAGAAAGTAGTCAGGCATTGGAATGGGTTTCCCAGGGAAGTGGTGGCATCACTGTCCCTGAGGGCGTTTAAGGAAAGGTTGGACGTGATGCTTAGGGACGTGGTTTAGTGGGTGATACTGGTAGTAGGGGTATGGTTGGACCAGATGATCTTGGAGGTCTTTTCCAACCTTAATGATTCTATGACTCTGAAACGCACATGTAGAAGATACCAAGGATGATCCGAGAACACTTTTACGTGCAAATATTGGAATTCTATGATTTTAGCATGCTATGTAGTATACTTAGCAGTATATACAGTTTATTTTTATTTTATACCAGAGTACAGACCCAGTTTACACAAGAATTTCCACTCAACATGCTTTCCATTCAGGAATCGGTGTTTCAAACACTTCATCCTAGAGAAAGTTAACTGGAAAGCTAATTTCTAGCTCTGACACTAGCATCTAGCATTTACTAAAGCATTTAAATCCCTTTCATGAAGTTCATGACGGACTTGCATTGAAGCATCAAGCTATTAAAAATAATGAAAGTCAGTACGATTGCCTATGAGGTTTTCATATCTACACAAGGAGTCTGAATACATTTAGAGAGTAGGTGCTAAGCTGAAGCTTTTCTTTTTGAAATCCAACTTCAGAAGTTACCTTGCCACATTATTTTTTATGTAACAATGATTTTTAAGAAGAGAAATTGCATAGGTTTTAGTTCCATAAGAAATGAATTTTAAGCTGTTTACATAAAGTTTTCTAACCTTCTGCTGGTCTTCGATCATGCCCAAAGAAAATACGGGTTGCTGAACTGTTAATATATGGTAAAGGAAGCTGTGGTAAGGGACCATCAGGTGACAGCTGGGTTACATTCTAGAGTAAAGGAGGAAAATAGTGTCATGTCATTATCAAAGCACATAACATACACGCTGCACATTACCAATGTTTGAATGATAAGGAGACCAAGTTTTAAGCATTCAACACTTGAACAAGTATTTTTAAATATGAAATGAATCATTTCAGTTAACTGTTCTGAGATTTCATTCTGCCTCAGTCTTCTGCAGTATTTTCTCTCTCAAAAAGATCTTAAAGTCCATGAAGTCTTTACAGAAAAAAAAAAAACAATCTCCATTGTGTACTCTAACCACTGTTGTGGCTGCATGGCTGTTGCAAACTTCATTATGGTGCAAGGCCTAACTCGGAATTTGATAAGCTACATTCACTACACCACCACCATTCAATAGACTCTCACCACACTGTGGATTCAAATACCAGTCTCAAAAAAGGTCTAACATAAAATAGCAAATACTACAAACATTCTGTTTATAAGCTTTAAAAGACACTAAGCAACTGGAAGACTGCAAGTTTTGTGGAGATAATCAGCACTAAACTCCCTGTAACATACACTCATCAGTGGAAATAAACTTAACACACATTAGATGCTGCAAATTTGCTCTTTGAAACCTAAAGCAAAAAATAAGCACATCAACTAGAGAAAAACCAACCCTGGAACAACGCAAGTGCGACAGAAAATCAATCAGTAATGTAATACAAAATTACCATTAATGAAATTGCTGACCACTTCAGGAATTAAAAGAAAATCATTTACCTTATAAACATAAAGATACTCTCTTAAAAAAGCTCCTTGCTGAGCTGGAGGTTGTTTACTATCATTGATCAAAATATGCCTGAATGCAGACACAGCATTATCAAGCTGACGAAGCGTAAAGGACTGGCGACCAATAGTGAAGTTAATATGATCTTCTGCAAGAGACCAGCCTTTGCCCTTATAAACCTGCATGGCTTGACAGTAGCAACGTAAGGCATGTTTTTTCTGAAAGAAAAAAAACAAGATTATTTCTCAGACAGTCCCATTAACCAAGCACTGCAACTGTAATACCAGGAAGATTGAACAGCAAGTCAGAAAGTTATTTACCACAATCCCCACTATATTAAGCATAACAACATTTGCAGAACTGTACCTCATAGAACCTGGTCAACATTAATCTAAACACAGAAATAGTGCTGGCTCCTACACTGCAGTGCCTAGCTTGCAGATAAAGTTCACGTTCTCCAGTATCAGTAACAGACTGTAAGTTAGAAAACAAGACTAGTTTTAAAAATACCGTTCTGCATTGCTTTAGAACTGACTGCAGGAGCTTGTAGAGGTCTATTAGCAAGCCTTAGAACAAACTACGTTTATTACATTTCACTCTAGTAACTGAATCTTCATGTCACATCTCCACTCAATTTTTCAGTAAAAAAAAGATGCTTAGGACAAAATTCACACCAAGTAAAGCAACAGACAGCCCCTAGAGTACATACAGGACAAAGTTATCAATTGCATCAGCCAACATGAAATGGATGCTTTACTCCCAATGACCTCTACAGTTCCTTAACTGTGGATACATCAGGACCTGGGCATTCAATCCCAGGTCTACACACTGAACATCTGCATAGGTAGTCACTGTACAGGCAAGTCTCAGCTTCTCAAAAACATTCCCTTATTTACAGCATTAACAGGAATTAATCCAAGATATGTTCAAGTAAGTATGGCAACAACAGCAGAGGACGAGCAGTAATCCCTTAATATCAGGATGTTTTAATATGATAATATTTAATATTGCAGTATGTAGCTGAGCAGCCTGTCTGACTTTGCAGTAGTTTTTAATATTTTGCTGTTTAAGATATGGAAAAAAAAATAGCGTATGTTTACTGTAACACTGAAAAGCATTTACTGGAAAACAGAATCCTTACAAGTATTAAACAAGCAACAGTAAAGCTGTTACCTGAATATTACGTCAAAGCATTACAAAATGTATGCAGTTTTCCAGGCAGAAGAATGAGATTTAAAACAAAATAAAATGGAAAAAACTTATGAGCAGATACCTATCAGTAGCATTGTCAGAACTATAGATAAAGAACCTACTGCAAGAAGAGAACCAAATGGGAGAATACTCTTACTATTTTTGCTGGAGGGGAGGAAGGGGGAGGTCTTAAAACACCACCCCTATACACACACACAGTTTTGTTTCAAATGTAGATCTGATGCCTAGGCTCTTCTGTATTATTGACTTGAAATACAAATTGTATTGATACCTTGTATCACAAGTTTGCAGCTTTTAAGTAAGAAGAAATTGACTATTTGTGGACAGCCCCATAACTGAATTCCAGTGGCTAACCTCAACAGAAATCAAACAAGCTGCCCATAGAGTCTACTGCACAACTGAGACACAAAGCACATGATTCATGTCCAAACTGAGTTTATCACAGAGCTGCCTACCCAGGAATGTGAGTGGAAGTAGAACTAGTTTGGATTGGTTTAATTGGTAGAATCGATCCACAGCCAGACAACTATAGTTTGTCTTGTATTATTCATACACTTAAAACTCCACTGAAAAGTATCCTGTCTTCCTTGTGCTTTAGCTATAATCTCTAAATTTTGTTATTATTCTAATAGAATTTAACAAAACTAACTCCTGCAACTCATTCATCTCAAGAGTAAAAATACTCCCTTATACAATGAAATACGACTTTCTATTTGGGGATAAAACTGAGACCCAGAAATTAAAAAAAAGGCATTACTGAATTTCAAGCCAGTGATCTTCAGTATTACTTCCAATACAAATATAAAAGACCAAGGCAGGAATCATTGTCAGAAGATCACTGCGCTCAATAGTTTTAACTAACACAAAACTATCAGAAGCTACATGTCTTTTACCAAACTAATAATCTGAATGGCATGTTAAATGTGTTAAGTATCAAATACCGATCATATTTGCCATCTGGAAAGATAATACTTACCTGTCCTGCTTTACTAAACCTGTGGCCTGCTAATATCATATGAAATGCAAACTTTCTAACCATGGGACTTTTCATGTTTATAAAGCAGTGTGCTGCCTGCTCCAACAGAAGCGCACTACGAAGATCTGAATCCTATTTAAAAGGGAAAAGGAGAATTAGCCTCAAAATCAAATATAAATGTAACTGTAACAGTAGCTTGTTTTAATGCTAACAGGAAAAGGATGTAACATTGCTGTAAAGCCGAAAAGCCTTAAATACAAACATATGTATGCACACAAAAATAAATGAAAACTAGAAGTATTTTTCACTTTGTCACATGCATGGTGATAAATAGTGATAACCAAAAGTGCTGTTAACAATCACCTCCCTCCATCCCCATTTATAAACCAGCTCCAGTGTGAGTTACAATAAATATGTTCTGCCTCTTCATTTACTCAGGCTATGAAGGACTCTGCTACCCTTTTTCCTCCCTCTCTCCCTCAATTTCAGATATTGTCTTATTTCAAGGCTTAATAAAATTAAGGGAAAATAGAGGAAATGTAGCTTAGTGAATTTAGATCACAAGAACCAGAATGCTTTCCTCACAGTATACAATTCCTTACTATTATCCCCTTTTCTTCTCATGCCAAGACACAGCTATATTACTTCAACCAATAAGAATAGAATCTATTTGATTTTACCAGTACTCAACTCTACTGTTATCAGTAGTGTCTAAGTATGTGCCTGGACTACAAATATACTGAGACAACTTCACAGTATCCTGTATTTTCCTTGCAACTGCCAAAAGGCAACAAAAGTATACTACACATAATTTAAAGAAATAAAACGATTGCACACAGCCACTAGTATTTATATTTATGTAACTTATACTGCTCACACAGAATTTTGGTTCCAAGTTTAAGTTGAAAGGGCAAGAATGAAGCTATAAAGACACTTGAGAGAATAACTTACAAAACTAAGTAAATTTATTCCATGCTTAATAAATTCCAGGAATTCTTAGAAGCATCAAATTCGGTACAGGTGACTACAAAGCCAGAACTAACTGCTAGATAGACTTTCCTCCAAGCTATACAGAAGATGCCTGAAAGAGTGTGGAACAAATGTAATACCAGTAATAGTTTAGCAAGACCCTTTCTGGGCTGCTGAGAGCTAGTTCCATGCTTAATTTAAACCAATTAGTATTACAGAAGTGTTCGGGCTAGCTTTCACTTACACAGTAAGCTTCTAATGATTCATAGCAGCTAAGCTGCAGTTATGGCTTCATTGCTTAAACTATTTAGAACTTCTGATTATATGTGAGATAGTATTCATCACAACTCTGGCAAGCCATGCTAATATTTTTAACCCACAAGTTCTTAAATTCAAAGTACAACACACAGAAGCTAAGCAGATGTCAAAGAAAATTAATTCCAAAGACAACAACAAATGTACATTTAGCAGCTGTTTAAAGACATCAAATAAGTCACTTGACTTGAAAGAAAAAAATAGAAGTACTCATTTCTTCACTTGCGGCATAAACAGCTTTCTTCACTTCAAGCTTTAATTGGCCATTTGCCATCAGTGGATAGCAAGTACCCCAGGATAAGAATCAGTGTCACCTAAAAGCACTTCAGTAAGTCCACAAGCAGAGGGAGGACATGAGTGGAATAAACTAGTGCTTTACCTCACTGGTTAAACGAATCAGAAGAGCAGCTGCCTCTGAATATTTGCTTTGACTTTTTAAGATTTCAGCACTGAGAAGTACACAGCGTTCAGCTAGAACCATGTTCCTAAAGCAAAAACAAATATATTAAATATTTATTGAAAAGAAACATTGGAAAACTTTTTACCTCAAGTCTGACAAGTTTCCTCCACATTACAGACTGGTGTTGTTTATCCTTTTTGAATTTAAAAAGGATAAGTGTCAACCTGTGTTTTGTAGGGGATGAGCTTGTACCATTAAGTTTCTCATCCTCCTTCTCATCCTCCTATAACAGCACCTTTTTTAAGTCAAAGCTAGAAAACCTTTGAGCATATCATATTTATAAAACACCAACTAAAATAATGCAACTGACAACTAAATGATCTCACAAACAAGAAGCCCAACTACCAGAAACAAATTTACTAAGTACTCTGTTAAGAACAGCATGAGTCTCGTTCCTAGATGAGCTAACATAACTTACTCTTTAAAGAGGTTATCAACTTCTGATCTTTTAGTTACCTGCTGCTGTCTGCAGAAAGAAAGTTAAGCTACCAACTAGTTCATCTTTCATAGGATCAGCATGAAAGTAAACAACATACTTGCAGATATCTCGGTACGTCTGAATTGCTGTTTCCATATAATGAGCAGGATAAGGTCTAGGAGCTCCAGGCTGAAGAAAAGCTGATACTGCTGCCATTTCCTACAAGGAAGAGTCAGAACTGTCAGTGTAGATGTTTTCAACACATTGTAAATCTCAAAACACTGATGAACACATCTCAACAGCTACTGTCTTAAAATATTTATTTAATCAATTACTGGCATGTAAGAGTGCACCCTACATACTGTAACTGATAGAAGGTTTAATAAAATAGTCTACTTAACAGCTCTGCTTGTAATCAACTAAACAGCAGCAAAAGTTATACACATTTACACAAGTGTTTTCAGTTGATAGCACACCTCAACAGTATGCAGCAACAATGATTCAGTACTGCTTTATAAGTCTGAGAGGCAAATTTCCTACTGCAGGAATAATATTTCTGATCAAGTTGCATTTATTTTTAAAATGAGGACTGTTTTCTAAGTCTTGCTTAAAGGAAATTTTTCACTCTTCAACTTCCAAGGAAATGAAGTGTTATTCTACTCTATTAAACACATCCTCTGAAATTATAGTTCTTTCCTTACAGGGCAAAGGCAGGATAGCAAACTGTTCTTCCACAGTAATTAGGGACTGTAGGTTTCAAAAATTAAGAGCTCTATACACCATTCATTAAGGAATTAAGGTATCTTTTGAGATTAGCAAAATGCAGTGCAGCTGTCTATACTGCAAAAAAAATACACATCTACTTAAAGGTTTTAATTCAAGAGGGAACTGTGTACAAAAAAAATTCCATAGGTCTACAAAGCAAAGTTTCAAATTTGAGTTAGACTAAAGTCTACGAATCAGCTCCTCAATGTTGTTAAAAATTGTTTGTCTTTCCCAGTGCTCTTACTCATCTTATTGAGAATTATTTCAGTCCCACATCTCCATTCTTAAGAATTAATGATTGAGAATGTTATTACTGATGAACTACACTGTGAAGATATACCCAAAGTACACCCCTCAAAAATCTTAATAAAAAATTGTACAGCACCATATTTATAGTGATAAATTTGCCAGGAAGTCAAGACTAATTATTAAAGGATATACTATAGAGTTATTTCCGACCCACTTGAGTTATTAGACAAGTTTAAAGACCCATTTTGCTAGAGGTTACACTATAAGTATTCTCCTTTCTGTATTTTACATTTTAAGAATTAAGTCTCCAATTTTTATTCACGCTTTTATTCCCTTCATAAAACAACAGCCAACAGCTTTGAGAATACTTTAGGACTTGCTGAAGATACGCAGCAAGTTTGGCAAGACCATTATAAATTTGGATGTGGAAGGAAGAGATTGTGTTTTGTTACTTCCAGACATATATCAGAAATTATAGCAAAAAGGTCATAGAATATTTAGACTGTGAAGTACTAACCAGCGCTCCAGCTGCATAAAGCATTGCCTGATCATTTAAGAAATCTTTCTTTGCTGTATGGTAACAACTATATGCAAGTTCATAGTGTTGCACCAAAAAGCACAAGTCTGCCATTTTCCGGATTTGAAGTTCTGGTGCTTCTGGTGGATACCTATAAATACAAACACTTCAATTTAAAGCCATAATTTCAATATATAGAGCAAGACATACTTTATTCTCATCTTAATTTCTATTCAGATAGAAGAAATAAAAACTGCAGTACTTTCAACGTTACCAAAAAACAACTTACTAAGAAAAGTGAAGCTGCTTCCTTTCTGCCATGGGAAACTTGGTTTCGCAGCCTACTTTCTGATTAACAAGATTCACTATCCCACTACTATTCAAAGAAAGCATTCCTCTGAATGAAACACTGAAACAAGTATGCAGCTATCACTGAAGCTGCTCACTACGATTAACTGCTAGAGCTAAAGAAACCTGTAGGAGAAGGAAAAATAAGACTTTACAGACTGTTCACCTAGCTGTAGTTATTTATCCCCACTTCTCTTCAACAAAGAAAAATCTTAGAAAAAACTATGCCTTACACCAAAATACAAAGCAATTTTATGTCCTCTGTTAGTATCAGTAACTTTTGGTCAGTCAAGTATATACAAATCTTTAGTGCAAATTCAATGTGTTTTCACATAATTTGTTTGTAAGACTTTGTAGGAAGCAAGCCATACTTACAAATTCAAAATAGAAAGTTGAAATGAAGAACAGTTTGATTATGAGCCTTAAGACAATTAAGACAAACCACACAAATATAAAGCTGTAAACAAGGCAGAGTACTTCGTGTGATTGCTCCACCAAAGTCTTTTACAGTACTGATGATTCAATCCACTTTGAGGAATACCATTAATAAACATGGGCTTCCCCTCCTAAGAAAGAGGTACATTTTTGTTTTGATTCAAAGGTAATGACTGAAATAACTTACAGCAAACCAGAAGTATTCTTCAGTTCATTTATACTTTTCTCTGGAACCTTACTGCCACTAAACCATTTTTTAGTAGCAGAAAACAATGATCGACTCAAGCCTTTCCTGGATATTAACTGCAAGAAAACAACAAATTAGAATACTAGACTGCAAAGGATATAAATAAGTTACACCCAACTACAAATCCAAGCTCCATTAATACTTTCCAAATTCTATTTTTTTTTCAAGAAAACAGAGGGAAGAAAAAAGTGAAAAGAACACATCATTGGAGTGAATCACTGATTGACAGACATCGTAATCCACATTTAATGAACCTCAGCTGTCTAAAACTGTTTACTGCTGCTGTAAAACTTCAGATATCTCAATCCAGAAAAAAAAATCTGATGCATTTGCTTGAATGCAGAGTACCTACTTTCTGGTATATTTCAAGAGAGAGCATTCTCCCCATCACCATGGGGAGCATCACCACATTGTAACACTGTTCTGCAGTGTCAAGTGTGCTAGTTACACCTGCGAGCAAGGTTACACAGTGTTATTCTTTCAGAGAAGTCCCACAAATGACGAATTTTCCACAGGGAATTACCATTTCCACAGGGAATTACCATTCCTCCAGAACTGACCTGATCATTGAGTTGCCGTATTGTCTTCTCTATATGTGGCAAAAGTCCCCTAAATGTAAATTCCTGTATGAACTGCCTAATTCGATCATGATCTGTGAGTGTTAAACAAGCACCATGAGGCATTCCGGAGTTCAGTTTCTTTGACTCCTGCAGTGATGTAGTAGCCTTCAAGTAATCAGTGCTATCCAAACTGCCGCTGGGATGATCCAGTTGTAAGGGATGAGTCTTGAAGTTGTTTGACAGGCCATCTAGTAAGAGATTGAAACACCAAAATCCTTGTATGAAGTTACTGAAGTATTTATGGTTTTAAATGTCATTTTTATGAACCTTAATGTTTTCCTTATTTATAACTCTGTCAAGCAGAGCTACTCAACCATTCTGCACTACAGATCAGAATCAGCAGAGAACTACGTGAATATTATGTCACTCCTGAAATTAAGAAAGCTCAGCAAGTCTCAGGAAACGCAACGTGCTTCAGAAAGTATGTTTTCAGTTCTAGTCTAGAGTGCAAAGAATTCCCAAATATGCTGATTAGTATCAACAGTACAGAAGGAAAACAATGAAACAGTAAATTTAAAGTCAAATATTCATGAAAAGATGGACACGCATCAATTGCTACAGTGGATACCATGGATCAAATTATTCTTTTCTATTTCTAAGGTTAAAAACTCTAGTTTTCCGTGCCTTTCTGAGCAATCATGGTGATAAAGAACTTCAGAGGAAGTCCCCTTACTTCAATAAGAAGGGTGACTGCTTTTGCATCTAGCTAGCCAAACTAGATCAAGACACCTACTCACTCAGATTTTAATAGTCCTCAAATTTATAATCTCCTTTCGATATATCAGTTTGCTTTATCTGGGCCTTGCTAGCACTAAGCAAAGCCGAGCTGTGAAAGCAAATTATTAATTGTCAGAGTTTGGAGACAATATGCTCAGTCTTCAAAAAAGCCTAATACATCAATACCCATCTCATTAAAGATACAGCCCCCAGTTAACATCAGTCTATTAAATCAACATCATGTTTTCATTTGTTGACATACAGTTACTACCTTTAAGCATCGAGGAAATCATTACTTATAATCTCCTAACAAAACACGAAGTTTATAATTACAAACTTTTTTCCAATCTCAGTTTGTGGGCTACCTTACATTTATCCCATATCTTGATTAAGTTTGTAGATTTATGGAACTTTATCTCAATGTATTAAAATTAATTTTCAAAATATTCATGAAGTTTTAAACCAATATAGTTAACACTTAACATAGCAGTATATATAATTGCACAGCAGAACCTGCCCAGCACTCAAAGAATTACTACCACAGACAAGGCAGCTCTATAAAAGTTATCACATCAAAAGTTTGATGGAAGTTATATAAATACCTTTAATTTCATTATCTAAGCCATCCGATATCAAGTGATCAGTACTCTTGTTTGAAATGACAGCATAAGAACAATCTTCATAGCAATCCTACCGGAAGGGAAAGAAAGTTAGGACTTTACAAATAACAGAATACACACAAAAGCCAGTCAACAGTAATTGTTAACTTTATAGCAGTTAACTAGATTAAGAAAGTGCATTCAACTAATGTTCGTATATATTCACTGAAACATTTTTTGAGCCTTTAAGGTCCCAACCTATTGTAAAGATGAAAGTTATAATCACCAACAGATGAAGCAAGCTTCTTCTGGTTTGCTCAAAATAGCTTCACTGTCAACTAAAGCAAGCAGCTCCAGCAGCTAATTGGAACTCTTACAGAGCAATGCCTAAAGCAGTAAAAATATGCTCCCTAATGCAACTCCTGAACAAACTCAAAAAAAAAACAACATACAACGTGGAATAGTTGACATGGAACAAAAAAAAATGAAGATTAACTAGTTTATGGTGGAACATTACTCACTGCTCCTCTTAACAGCTTACAGAATATGAATAGCTTTGATTTTCCAGTGCCAGCTAGGTTTGGTAAAAAACTATGATTCCACAAACATCTTTTAATCAGATACTGTTAGAACTGCAGTACACTCAAAAAGCAAATTCAAAAAGGCACTTTTTTTGGTCTTGAAGTCAAAAATAGACATTTATGGCAAACATAACCCAGAACTCTGAACATACACTACCATTTGCTATCTTAGCAAATGACAGGCTATACTTGACTGCAAAAAGTTACCACAAAAAAAACAGCCATATTTTTTAGTGAACTACATGAACCCGTAAATTGAAACATTCTGGAAATTATGAAAATGAAGGTAAAAGGTTACTACAAATAAGACTTCTGCTTTATGCATTGCAGGCAACCTCAGGAGTCCACTATTTCCACATTCCTTTCAGTCTAGCACTTCTGTGCTTCTAAGAGTCACTAAGTAGCATAGAGGACAGCTCTCTGAAAAAGGACTCACCTAATCTCCTCACAAATGAGTCAGGTTAAAAAAAAACTAAATCTTACATAACTGCCTTAGTCTCTTCTACCTATTAGCTTATTCTGTAAAACCATATGCATAAAACTAGGAAAATTTTAACGCAACTAAAATGAGCATTAATATGCACCTTAGGTGTTTTTTTTGTTGTTGTTTTGTTTTGTTTTAAAAACGCCACAATACCTGGTTTTGGATAGTGTTTTTCTGAAGGTACTGACTCCAAGGATCTGGTATCTGTTCATCCGTTCCTCTGTTAGACACCCGCGAATTTATTTTCAGCAAATAGCAACCCTGAGTTCCATACCTCTGCTTCATCTCTTCATAAATGGTGTCAGCTCTGAAAAAAAAATACAGCAACATCTATTCATTTTGATATTAAACCAATTCTAAGTGTCTACCCCAACAAGTTATTCTAGACTATTATATGTAAGGTTTAAGAAGAAAAAAAAATTTAACTGGTGTTTTATGCAAGAGTTAAACCAACTATCTCTGAGAATTTACTCAGTGAGCTAGCAAAGAAAGCTTCTACTTCAAGAACCTGGGACTGATTCTTTTTATTTTATGTGAATGCAATAATTAGACCTAAAAATACTATTTAATGAAGTCTGCCTTGATAATTGCATACTGGTTAATAGATTCTGTTGTATGCCTAATCTCAACAGCAATTTATAGATGCAAGCATTCCAGTCAAAACATATATCTGTAAATTCACTGAAAGCAGAAGACCCACCTTTGCTCTTCTCCCGTGCTTACATCGTGCAGTAACACGTAGTATTTGAGCGTGTTTGGTATAAACCATTTTGGATACATATATTCACTACTATGCTGAATTCTATGTTGCTCTTGAGACAGCTTCAGAAATTGCTCCACAGGCTCCGGTTCACTAGAAGAAACTACAAGCATACCTAAATTCACATTAAGGACATTTACCAAAAGAGCCCAGGAACAGCCACTGATGATAAAATAAGCAGCATATAAACACTGCACTCATTCTGTTCTAAACCTATAAAATACACTGCCATAAAAGCAAGCGCAACTAGAACTTCGCCTAAGTCTCAATAAAAAACACTATTTAAACAGTCAACTAACTGTTAACATCTGTAACTAAAATAAAACAGGAACTAGCTCCAGTTCTGAAACTAAATCCAAGTTTAATCTGACATATAACAGCTAATAGTTCATCATATTTCAAATCCAGGTCCCATGTAAAACTTTTTTGTAGAAATATAACTGAAGTTCACTTCAATGCTCACTTTGCAATGTTCAAAGAGTTGGGACTTGCTTTTTTGGGCATCACCTGAGCAATAACAACTGCCAGTATTCATAAACACAGCAACACCTACTAAGTAAAAAACGGACATGTTCTAACTTTTACCTCAATGCAACTCCATTATCATTAATAAGGAACAACCTGCTCTGCCACACGTATTCACCAAATTAAAGGCATTAAATCAGAGAGGCCAGAAAGCAAATTGTACTTTACATTACTGCAAAGGCCAGATTCAATATTTTGCCAAATTAATTCTGTACAAGATTCTGTCAAAATTTGTACAGAGGTATACCATGCTGAAATTGTTAATTAGTTAAAAGTTAGAAGCAAAGTATTATGAAACCTTCAGCATTATCTTTATTGTTCAGCTTAACACCAGCTACACTATGAAACAATACATATTTTTATTTTTCCTGCAGGCAAACAAGTCAGGATTAAGTCACAGCAACAAAAACACTGAAAGCGTTTAGGCATTTTTCCAGACTACTTTTTGTCCAATACAGCTAAAAGTCCACTGTTTTTTCAACACACCCTTCCCAGCCTCCCCCATCCATCTGCTAGAAAAGCTATAAAAGGCTGCAGGTGCATCCCGTGCACACAAGCCTCTGTTGTGCTTGAGGACCTAAAGAGTTATAGCAGAAACTCGCTCATCTTAAAGTGTTACAAGTATTAGCTCAGAGTTCAGTTTAAAGTGTGGCTTTTACTACAGAGAAAACCTGGACCCCTTACAAAATTAGTCTGTATAGTTGGACATATTGAAAAGGGTACATTTCAAACCACTGTGGCAAAAAGTTGTTCCAAAGTTTCAAAGTCTCCTGCATTACATTTCTGCAGCCATCTGTAACAGTCTCCACCAAAAGATGTCTGTAATGCTCAAAGGATACATGCAACATAGTGGTTTAAGAACTCATGATCTGATGCAGGCATGGACTGAAGAAAGCACTCTCTGTAAGACTCAAACCAAGGGGTAGTAGCTGAAACACAAAATAAGATAAGACCAAATTTAATTATTTAGCCAAATTAGCATTTAGTCATTTATAAAAAGGAAATACAAAATACTACGCCTAAAAGTAAAACTTGCAAACTCTGACAAGGTTTGCATGGGAGGGAAAAGAAGGGGAAAACAGTGTAAAATGAAAACATCAAAAATATACACAAGTAGGAGAAACACTTTGAATTAAATCCTGTGAAACTGAATAGCATCTTAAGCACTAACTTCTTCAGCATTTCAGGCTCACACATTCAGTCCTTGTTAAAGAACCTTACCACCCCTCTAAAACCACAGAGGCTTGGGAAAGAAAAAAAAACAAGTTCTTCTAATGATCATTGTATTTGCCTTGGCTGGATATATAACGATTGACTGAGAAGAAAAAATTAATTTTTGACTATGCAAAGGAACTAAGGATTACCAAAACCCTATCCTGCCAGCTTTTTTGCAAGGTGTTGTAATTTGGCTTTACAGTAGTCCCCTTCCTCCTCTCTGCTAAAATAAATAAAAACAGCAACAGTTCGTTGTTAGCTGGCCAAGCAGAGATCCAAAAAGCTGAAAGCTCAGATCTAAGTTGTGCCATCAATGCCTTATAATGTTAACCTGTCATGTTCAAATGGTCTTTTACAACAGGGACTTAAATTTAAGAGTGTCAAGTCAAAGAAAGCCAAGCATGCCTGGGATATACAAAGAACGTGTGAACTTAATCTTGTCTCTTTCCACAACAACAGTCTAGCCACGAAACAATCATTCTCCTTTCAAGCCTGTTTTATGCCATCTCAATTCTGCAACTCCTTCACCTAAGTTGAAAAAAAGACCAGAGAAAAGTTAGTCCATTTTTAATAACCAGGCTTCTCACTGAGCAGTAAGAACCCTGAGTAAACTCACCTGCAAACTAGAAAACAGTAACTGGTACAGAAAATGCATTAAGTTCTGAAGGTATTTGTTTTCCACATACAGCCCCAAGTACATTCCTTGATTTAATTCACATAAGTAGTTCTAAAGCTTTGTTCTCCTCCCCCTGCCACCTCCCAAACACTTGATTTCTTAGCCAACTTCAACAAACTGAGTTTAATTTGTACATTGCAATTCTCTTGTAGTGCATTAAGTTAATGCTTTTTGTTTAATCTTACATTGTCTGGCCATCTTATATCAGCTTCATCCACACAAGGTTCAGATACATTATACATCTGAACTCAGTCTAGTAGTCAGTACATATAACTTTATAAAAAGATCAATAGGAGGCAAATGGCTAGCTTTTGACTAGTCTTTCTAACCAGCTGCTCTTTGAACACTCATTTATGGTGTGAAAAATCATTTGGCTTTACTAAGACTAACGTATATATATTCCAGCTATTTAAATAAAGGAAAACAGATTGTTATTAAAAACAAACCATGAGAAAGTGATTAATCCATATTTTTCACACATATAACAAAGCCTCGTAGTAAATCAGATTCAAATTCTACAATGTTCTACAAACTACTAGGGTAAAAACACTACGTACATTTTAGTTTCAAGCTCTATTCAGTTTTCTATTTCTGTTGAACCCAAGCGAATAAGTTTAAGTCTGAGAGATCCACAAACTGGAATGCATTACATTTATTTTTCACCCTCTCACTCAGTCTAGTAAGAACCTTGGAAGTGGAAGGCAACTGAATTTCCTCAACACAGCCACAACAAACGTTACAGCCCTAAAACGTTTGAATGAATGCTGTTAATAATTCACGCTTGATATTTAAATAAACACGCACAGCATTCAAAACAAAAACAGTGCCTGAGAAAAATTTCAAATGTAACATATATAAGTTTCACATATAACACAAATTTCAGCAGTGCATAGCAACACTGTCATTTAGGAACACAGACCTGTATGGTCTGCATTTTTCCAATATGTGTTTATAGGATGCTAAACGAGAAGAACTGAAGTTTAAGTAACTTGCTACCATGTTTAGAAATTGGTACTTTCTGTTTATACATAACAGCTTAAGAATAAAGAGTCCACTTCATTAGGTTTCACATTTTTAGTTACCTCACTAAGCAAGATGAATTCCACAAATAAGTATGCTAGCACCTTCAGAAAGGAAAGTATTTAGAAGCACCTGAATGGACACTACTAAAGGATAGCTACTATTAACTGAGGGCATAAGCTTTGCTGATGTTTAAAACCAAAGAACATCAAAATTTGGCTACTTTACAGTGAACCTCTATGTTGTGGTCTACAAATTGAGAGGTCAATAGCCAATGCATTTCGGTAGAAACAGATCTTAAAGACATGCTACACAGTGTTTTGTTTTTAAGTCATACACCACAAAAAGTATCAATATAGCAGAAGCACCTGCTCTAGTACAGTTAACTCTTCAGTTTCAATTTAAGGAGTGCCACTATCCCGTGAGAAGGAAATTCTAGGGAGAAGCAGGAAAATATTTGCATTTGGAATACAGAACAGTGACAGCAGGCATTCCCATAGGATCAAACAAGACAGTGCTTTCACAGCATCAGATCATTCCCCTGCCCCAGCTAGGCACTTACTGGACTCCATGGAAAGACCAAACAATTTATGTTAACAGCAGTAGAAATGCGACCGTAAGAAAAATTAAACAACCACCACCATTTTTTTTATTATTTTAGGGAAAAAAATGGAGGAACACACATCTACGCCAAGAAAGGTGCTAAACAGTTGTAGCAGATGGTAAGGAAAGGTGGATGGAGCATATGGAAAAAGGAATAGAGGGCAATTTGGCAAGTTGGCACCAACCACAAAAAAAATACCTGAATAAAACGTGGATGTGTTCAGTTCCATCAGTGTCTCTTTCCAATTACTGTACCAAGGAACACTAGCCTTAACTGAGCGATCTGATAGAAAAAACACGGTATTATTACACTAACAAGGGTCAGGTGCAAACACACTATTGGCTTTTACGCTCTGGTAGCATGAAGTAGAAAATCTATACCATGCATGCCCATCAGGGACTAAAGGCATATGATTCCAGATAACCTCAGTCATGAGCATTTCAGGTTCCTCCACATTTCACAAGGTACTTTAATAGGATCCAGTATATATTTCTGGTTCCACCCAAATTCTAGGCCTGAATAACAGAAGTCTATGAAGCAGTAGAGATTAGAATTATATAAAGATATATTTCTATTTTTCTATTTGGAGTAAGCCACTAATTCGTGAGATTTCTCAGCCTGTAGTAATGAACTACAGCTGAACTGAAGAGGTTCACTGCTGAAAGCGATTGCCCCAACATTGTCCCTTATATCTGTCATATTCCTGAATTACTGTACACCAGAGTTAGCATCATGCCCTAAACAGTCACAGAAGTGATCCAGCTGAAAGCTACTTGGAAGAAAAATACAAGTCCTTTAGCAGGATCATTTCCGCTCCCTGCCCCCCCCCCCACACACACACACACTAGTGCATTGGAGAGGCATGCATGGCTGAAAGCAAGCGCCCTTCCAGTAATCAACCAGGTCCATCAGTACAAGAAGATTATGGAATTACGAATGCAACTATTAACAAGTGCAACAAAAAACAACTGTAACCAATTAGAACAGTTCACTAGAGCAGTCCCAAAACTTTTCTGAAAAACTGCAGTATCATGATCCCAGTGCAGCTAATACCCATAACATGGTTTTCTTAAGCCATCTCTTTATATACTCCTTCTGAATATACTGCATCATTAAAGATCAAGGAAATATGTTTCAATATTGCTACCCTAGAATAATAATTTACCAAAAAAGCAGAAAATTTAAAGAGATCAGTGTATTTCACGTTTCCAAGCAAAAACACACACAGACGTGCATTTTATGGCCAGGAATGAATGCTTCCATCATTTTTTAATAAAATGCTTTAACAATGTAGAAAAAACTTTTAGGAAATATTCAGAGTTTTTCTAAGAAGAAGACTCTACCTGACAAATAGAGACTTCCATACATCCTCCTACAACGCAATGGGATTCAAATTTCATCATCTAGGACACTGTGCTAGTGTTTCGTGCTAAAGCCTTAAGAAGGCGTACCATAGAACTACAAAATCATTACATGCTTCTGTCCTTGTGCACAATATTAAATAGATTATACTCCCTCCTCTCTCAACCAAGCATACAGCCAGTTTGAACAGAAATAAGAACCTAACCATTGAGACAGAATACAATAATGCGTGAGAATTATCGCATCTGAGGCTTCAGAAGCAAATAAGGAAAACAAAAGGAGAGCTACTTGCTTCCAAAACTACAAATAATCATAAAAACACAGAATAGTTTGGGTCAGAAGGGACCTTAAAGATCCTCTAGTTCCAATCCCCCTGCCATGGGCAGGAACACCTCCCACTAAACCAGGTTGCCCAAAGCCCCATCCAACCTGGTCTTGAACACTACCAGGGCATCCACAGCTTGTCTGGCTTGATAAACTATTACCAGTTCTCTCCCTCCCCCCACTTCTGTAATATTTCTAACAGCCTCAGTTTAGAACATTCTCTTCATTAGATGACCTCAAGAAAGTAGAATGGCTTTAATCCCTAGAATTCAAACAGACTTTCCAACCAAAAAAAAGTTTCCATATTAAAATGGCAAGCAAATAAACCAGTTTCTTCGATGAGAATGGGCACAGAAACTGAAAGAGGCTACAGTCTGCAGAAGAAACTCAAGAATTAGAATTTCCAGGGTCAAGTCTTTTCCTTTACTATTAATATTTCGCATCAAGTTGAGGATGCGGCTTGCAAACTAGAAATCAAAGATGTAGAATTACACATTTTTCAACATCAACATTAAAAAAAACATTATGACAACATCAGCTACTAATCCTCATGAATTTTTCATATACAGTATATGGAAACCTTTTCTTTTCCTATAACAGACCCAAATTCCCTACTGCACGCCAAACTACGTAAAATAAATTACTCATGTTTAAACAGGGCAATGCATACATGGTTTGAATTAAGTATGTACTCAAAGGCTTTAATAGATTAGGGTCTTAATTGGGAGGAGTTTAATCTTCTCAGCTCTCAAGATCAGTTCTCAATTAGCATTATTCACAATGTCTTTCCCCTAGAGATTGGAAAGAAGTCATTGTTAGAAGGTTCTAGTTGTTGTGACAGTGAAATACGAAGCACGGAGTTTCACAGCAAAAAAAAATTAGGCAGAGACTTGCATGTTGTTCCTCAAAATCTTCTTATCTTTCAAGTGTTTATAGCGACTTCATGAACTCCATGCATTAAGCAATAAGAGACGAACAGAAGAAGACAGGAGGACTAACTTTAAAGTAAACCCATACATTAGTACCAACAGTGTTCGTATTTATCCAGCCAAAGATAACAGGTTAGCGTCTCAATTCTGACAAAAGGAAAACCTCTAATCTGGTAAGGTAATCATAAAACCGAAGAAAGAATATTTTCAATTTTTAAATATTATGATGCTTTAACAGAATTTCACAAGAACCACAACACTGGGAAACAAATTTAACTTATGAGTTATTAATTGCATTCAATTAGTTTTGTTTTTTATAAAATGCTAGAAGAATATTTGCTAATTTAAGCTTCAGTACAACGACTCAAAACTGATCAACCCTCAGAGCAACCTTAATACATGCCATAAACTTGATATCAAGGTTAGGAACCTTACAGTAAATTTCAGCTTAAATTACAAAAAAAATACAATATAATTACATACCACTAATGTTGAGATCATAATCTCCAGCTGTGATCACGTTAGCTACCAGCCCTTCAGCAGGCTGACTGACGGACACCACTTCATTCAAAAGCTTCCGAATGGCACTGGGCTGAGGTGGGTGAGTAATAATGTTGTTGACAGCAATCTTCAGATTTTTAATTATATGAAGCTGATTATTGGGATCTCTCATGTGAACTGAAAAAAAAAAGAGGCTTTGTTAAAATAGTTACCATAATTATTATTTCTCCAGACTTCCTTCTTTATAGCTTGCTTACTTCATTAAACCCCTCCATCAACTTTATATTTCAGTCCATAATATTTGAGTATCAAAAAAGTGAGAGGGGGGAAGAGTTAGGAATAAAGGAGAAATTATTTCATGTTCAACATTAAGCTCACCTAGGTAGACTGATGAAAATATAAGCAGGATCTTAGTTTAGCAAGGTGTCTACTCCAAATAGGAACTACCCATAAGATCTGTAGCCTACACTGCTGCACACCCTCTTCCTTGAGGAATACACTCAACTTCCACTGAAAGCCTATAGGAGCTCCACATGGAAAGCACATTACCTCTCACATTCCTAAGAGTCTGACAGGAAAATCTAACACACAATAATAGCATTTAGGAAACTCGACAGGGACAGCATAGCATTAGTTCATCCTAATGAACATACCCTTTCATTTGTAATATTAAAAGTGTGATCACCTTAACTTGAAGGAATGGTTTTAGAACGCAGCCGTTCTCCAAGACACCACACAACTGATTTAATAGAACATTACTGAAAGTTACATTTCTCATGTGATAAACTATTTTTAGCTAATTAACCAAAAAAGTCAATGTTAGTAACACCTGCATGTCTGATTTACTTTTAAATCCTTAAGAACAGAAAAAAAATCTTATGACCACAAAATATTGATTTCAGAATCATGCAGAAGTATACCTGGATTACTGCAGGCAGCCTCAAAAACAAAATCCTGACAATGCGGTTTATACCATATGGACATCATGTTTATGACAGAACTACAAATAGCTGACAAGTGTTTAAGTTGGCACAAAGGTTGCTTATTTAGAGAAAGTAGACACCAATACATACAATACTCAAAAAAAAAAAGCAGCAGATGCAGTATTAAGATGAGCCTTTAAAATGGTGATACCAACCTTATGTTATTAGCACACAGTGGTTTATGCTGTCTGACTTGTGATATTTATCCCAAAAAACGATTTCCCTCTCTACCAACTCCTCCAAGAAAGCCATCAGAAAGAAAACACTGAGAAAGACAGACCCAAGACCACAGCCTAAGAGCTTGGGTGGGGAAAGAAGGGAGGGACACGACAGGGGGACAGGGTAGGAGGAGGTTCAGCAGACTTCTCAGTCTCCTGAAAAGCAAGAAGTTATTCATCCTAAGTAAATAAATAGAATGGTGGTGTTTTTTTACACAGATAAGTATAAAAATTAAAGGTCTAGCTCTTTGTAGCCCAATAACTTTTAGGGAAAGAATCAACCTCTTTTGTATCTTACAGATAATTTTACCAGAAGCAATAATTTGAGCTTCACATGACTCGTAAAGACGGAGCTCCAGTTGTAGAACTGCAGGATTCCTCCCCACCATCTCATCAGATGGGATGAATTTTCAACCCTTAAATTACTAACCCTACAGCCACACAATTACTGAAAAGATCAAATGTAAGAGGAAGTAGCAGGGAGAAACAACTAAGACAACAATTTGTTTTCCCAGTGCAGCTATAACAAAACTCATCCTCGTTGTCTCTCCTAAAATATAATAGCCATCATAATAAAAACATGCACATTTCCATCCAGGATGTAGATGACATTTTTGGCATACATGCAATCCGAAGGACTGACACAAAGGACATATTTGGAACCACAAAACTTCGGCCTTAATCCCTAGTAAAAAAAAAAATCTTATACCATTATTTATTTCCTTCAAAATTCCATAGTATTATTTCAGAAAGTATTTTTCCCGAAGCAGAAGTAATGTGTACCAGAACATCTTCCCAGTAAGAAGCTGAGCATATTCAAACTCTAACTAAAACTTATGAGCAGAGAATTCCTAACATCAAACTAAACTCAAATACATGAAGCGTAATAAAAGCTACCTAAAATTGACACTTGCCAGTTGAAGTATACACACATCCTCCCACCAAGACAGCACTAGTTCAGATAGTATTTAAGGTATCTCAACCAAATAGGATGCTACGTTAAAGAAAACAAATATATATTGTATAGGTAGGTTAAATTAGCCAGCAACTGTTACTAACAAAACTTAGTACTTAAAAAAGACCGTCGCTTTTCTTTTCATATAGAAAAAAGTTTGGGGGCTTTGTTTTTGTTTTCCTCTAAATTCAAAAATAAACTGGGACAGTAAAGTTGTCTTCATTCCTCCTTCAATAACAGAAGTGACTTAATTATCAAAGTCAAAATTCTAAAAACTACACTGGAGAACTCTGAACGTGGGGTCAGGACTTCCTCACATCACAACTTGTTAGACTGCAAAGGTATTTTTGGCTACACCAACATTAGCAAGTCATTCAGAGGCAGAAGTCGATCAGTAGATTAGCACTGATTAGTACTTAGTGCAGAGGCCCCCTGCACCTACATCATGTTTGTGGGGTTCTGTTTGAAGTCGGATGTCATCTCATCTCCAGTTTTCTTCTCCATTAAGAAAACTGGTGCTAAGACTAAAGAATCAGGAACAAAACAATCATGAACAGTAAGACACGCAGTTTTGGAGAAAGGTGTACGTAGACATTCTGCTGTACAACGATCAGATCATTAATAATGCCTCTCTCCCTCTTAATTGGGCATAAAAGCGACCACAGAAAAAAATTTAATGCCAAGTCTGGCCAAACCTCTTATCGCACAACAAATACACAGTTTCCAGAGTCTGGTGCATGGGATACAGTTAGCAGTGCCACTATGCTGTGACTGTCAATGCAACACTGTTTGTGCAGACTGCCGCAAGCAGGTTTCCCTGTCATAGAGCTCCTGGTATTCCAGAGAAATTGTTCACTACTACACACACTTTACAATAACTTCATTGCACTTAACCT
Organism: Cygnus olor; assembly: GCF_009769625.2. Taxonomy (NCBI): domain Eukaryota; kingdom Metazoa; phylum Chordata; class Aves; order Anseriformes; family Anatidae; genus Cygnus; species Cygnus olor. The sequence goes on from NC_049170.1 coordinate 115,009,231, forward strand.
GTGATCTGCCTCAAGAAAGTGCCTAGTACGACTTTGCTTCCCCTCACACACACTGGCTTTCATTGCAAGAAGCTACTCACAGCGAGCAGTAATGCATTTTCCATGAATCTAGCAGAGGAAGTCACGCTTGGAGTGAAGAACTGCAGTCAAGCTCACAGTGTGCTGAATCAGAACACACCGAGCAGGGTAGCCACAAACCCACCGTGCCAAGCTTCAGCTTCTCAGTTCTCCAAGCCTGGGTCAGGCTTTGAAAAGGGCAGTTCAGGCTGCCAGTTAGGCAACCTGGAAAGACCAGCAAGGATGCCCCTTCTCAAGAATTCCTCATGACAGCCACAGGTGTGAAACTAGGAAATGAAAACTGTATCATCAGGATTCGGATGCAGTTAACAAGCATGCTTATTTATACAGTTACACTACAGAACTTACAGAAGACCTATCACTGAAACATCAAAAGTCATGATGAGATCATTAAGTGGCAGAGCTTTCCTACTCAAGTTTTCAGAAGAATACCAAAATCCAGTCAGTATCAGTCTCACAGGTTAACAAAATCAAAGTCCTTGGGTGTACTGAGGGACAGAGTCTAAATGTTAGCTACAACCAACTCCTTTATAGAGTAAAACTTTCAGAACGGGATGAAGGACTAGCTTGATTTATAAACATTGATACGCTATGGCACAGAGTTCTGCATTTACACAAGAAACAGGGAGAAAGATTCAGGTTTGACAGCTCCTTAATTGTTACAATAGTCAGAACACAACATGTTACTATTAAGGAACAAAAACACTCAGTATCCTTCATCAGAATTGGTGCTTCATTCTGAATAGCCTGCCTGGTTAGTTTTCTAGATGCACTGCCTTTTGCCAAAGAACCTAAAATGATGTTTAAGTAATTTCAGCAGCTTCAGAACTCCAAGGACTGAAACTTCTGCATTTATTATTTTTATCTGTTCTGCAGTCTCACATGATTTGCGAGAGTTACTAGACACGGAAAAATAGTTATAGAAAAGTTACTGCTAAACGCATTTTTATACGTTTTCAAGGCTTGCCACAAATTAAGGTAGATTTTCACACACACTAGCTTTCAAGTTGTCACCACTCACTTAACAATGCAGAATATTTAGCTCAAGTGACAGTACAAGTTTCAGTTTCTTACACTGCTTTCTCAACACAAGACTGAAGTCTCTCTTGAGCCAAGTGTCTGCCAGAAACCAAATCTGCCAAATGCCACTGCATCGCTATGCTAATAAGCAGTTCTGCAGCTCTGTTCTGATACGCAGTGAATTGAAAAGCGCAGCTTAAAGTTATTACCTGGAACATTTTAGGGATTACAGTAAAAGAGCCCGATCATTTTTCCAGTGGTCAACTCCTCGTTTTACTGTTTTCCACTGTTATCTTTTATCTATGCTATGTAATCAGTTCAGTCCTCCCCCTTGTTGGGGCAGGTCTTGCTCACAGAAACACTGCCAAAAAAAGAGATGTACATCCAAGAGAAGGGCAGGTGAAAGAAGGTAGACTTGTGCGATGTTAGCTGTCATTTCAGCTGTCAGACTTTCAATATCTAGATAGCTTACTAAGAGCCTTACTCCAAGAGAAACCACAGCAGGAGCTCCAGATACAAGCACCAGGCAAACAGAGGAGCTTAAAAGAAACCAGCCTGGGAGAGCTGGCTTTACAGACACCCTTCTCTTCGACCTTCTGCTTCGTGGTGCTTCGGGGAGAAGCCCAACTTCTCAAACGCCACGGAGCAGAAGGGAACAACCGCAGGCAGCTGGGGCAAACCTGTGCCTCGGCGCCGACCCCGAGGGAGGGGAAAGGGAAGGGGAAGAAAAAGGGGCAAGGGCCGGGGTCCTCGCCTCCCCCCGGCCTGCAGGGTGCGGCCCCGCCTTCCCCGCCCCCCCGCCGGTACCGACCTTCGGAGGTGAGGCGGCAGAAGGGCTTGAGCAGCTCGGCGAAGCCGAGGTTGTTCCTGCGGGCCAGGCGCTCCGCCTCCTCGCTGCACAGCGCGGCCACCAAGGGCACGAACGAGTCCTGGAGGAACTCCTGCACCGACTGCACGCACTGGGCCATCGCCGACGACGACGACGACGGAGAGACCGAGCCCCGCCACCTTCCTCCCCGGTGCCCCGCTCCTCCTCCTCGTCCTCCCGCTCCTCGTTCTCGCTGTCGCTGTCGCCCCGCCGCGGCCCGCCGGGCGCTCAGCAGCGGGCGCCCAGCGCTGCCGCCATGTCGCGCCTCCGCCGAGCCCCTCGGGTAGCGCCCGCTCCCGGCGGCCCCCGCGCCCGCTCATGTGATTGGCCCGAAGGGGCGGTGCCGGGGCGGGGTAAGGAAGGGAGGAAGCGGGGAGTGCTGCGCATGCGCGGATTCCCCCCTCCCCCCCCCGCCGTCCGTGGTTCTTGGTTCGCTCCGGGGGGGCGGGGCGCGGGGAGCCGGCACCAACCGTCACCGTCAACCGTCGGCCGCGGCAGGCTGATGCTGCCGGCCTGACTGACAACCCCCACCTGAATAAATAAATAAACAAACACGTCCCTCACGCAAAATAAATACATAAATAAATTAAAAGGACCCGTCCCTCACGCTAAATAAATAAATAAATAAAACCAGATTAGTTAAGGTTTAAAGAATTGTTTGAGGTTTCGCTAGCAGACCTATCACTGCTCAGTTGAACGCGTGAAGTGAAAATCAGGCGTTTTGCCCATGGTGGTATACAAAGTTCTGCTGCTTTTGGCACGAATGGCTATAAACTGTGACGGGGAGGGTCAGGCTGGGTGTTAGGGAAAGGGTCTGCACCCAGAGGGTGGCTGGGCACTGGGACAGGCTCCCCAGGGCAGCGGTCACGGCACTGAGCCTGACAGAGTTCAAAAACTGTTTGGACAATGCTCTCAGACACATGGTCTGATTTTTGGGTGGTCCTGTGTGGAGCCAGGAGTTGGACTTGATAATCCTTGCAGGTCTCTTCCGACTCAGGATATTCTATAATTCTGTGATTTTGCATTTGTAAGCTGCATAAGGAAATGACATGGAAGGCAGGCAACAGTGCTGAGCAGTGATAATTAAGAATGAGTAATTGCAATAGGAGGGTTAGGTTTTAACATGCTGTCAGGGACTTGTCAAGATCACAGAAAATGCCCTGTGGCGCTTGGAAAGCAATGCTGAGCAGACTATAATAGATTACGATTTCAGTATTAAGGTTTGGAAATCACTAGCCAGTTTCTGTGCACTTGACAGGCCTGTCAAGAGGTAGAAAGTTGCTACAAAGTGAGGCATGTAGGTACAGGAGAGAGAGACAGTCCTGATGGAAGATTTATAACACAAGATTGCTCCTTCCTGATCACAAACGTCAGAGAGATCTTGTATCACTTAGGTTCAATGGGAGATTGCATGTTGTGTTTTCATACGCATGATTTACAAAGTCGTAAGAAGCCAAGCCTCATTAAAGTGTAAGATCCTTTAAACAAATAAAAAGAGGATGAGGTTATTTCTGTAGTTGATACTACAGAATGAATGCATCCTGACTGAAAACCAAATAAAACTTGGAAAAAGAATATCTAACTGTATTCCCTAACAGATTCAGTAATTTGGAAATTTGTATTAACTCATCTATCTACACCAGTTGGGTCAGCTACTTCCTCTGTGAATAAAAAACTAGTTTTTAATTCATTGATTCAATGTAGGCAGTAAAAAATGAATATATATATGTATAATAGGCCAGATTACTCACTGTTTTCCGGGTTTGAATCCTGGGAATGTTACCCAAAAGCTACTCAATATTGCAGAAAAAATATTTTGGCTTTGACAGATAATAGAACAAGTTGAAGGCCAACATTCTCCAAATATTTATGGCTTGTCCACATCTGCAAATTCCACAGTGATATTCAAAAGTAATGCTTCTAGAGATAAAATATGATCTCCAGACGGACACTTTGAAACACCAGTGCTTTTCGCCCATTCCACTTAATCTGTTACTTCAGAACAGTACATGGATTACATCTGGTAGATTGAAGTGGATCAGAAGAAGTTCCAATCCTGATCACAAATGATTTGACACTAAAAGCTATTTTAAAATTTTGAACATCTTAATGTCTTTCTAGCAAAGACTCAACATTCATTTATTTGTTGCTCTTCAGTGGAGTGTGTGACTATCAATGATCTTTGGTAGCCATTACACCGTGAGAAATCAACATTAATTTTTGTTTTGTTTACAGTGGGCAAAGTTTCTAAGTGCTTTTTATTGTCACTAGAGCACCCGTACATTCTGAACCTAGATTTATGTGCTCAAAAACTGTTCTTTGTCTATAAAAACTTTTTGTACACATTTTCTTTTTGCTCAGCATTAGGAATACTAGTCCTAAGATTTTCTCCCTTTCGTGATAGTTCTCTTCCAGTACAACATTGTCCAAAGGACTGATTCTGTCATACTGGTTTGATATAGCTCTTCAATCTCATGGTCTGTGTTATAGTAAGACAAGTTTGTGTTTTCCCATGGCTTTGAACCTTTGATTCAGCCTCTGACTTGTCTGCTCTGCTACCAAGGGATAAACAACCCCATCCTCAACGGACACAGTAGCTCAGGGTGTTGTATCCCAGATCTGGTGCTAAAAATAGTCTAGTCAAAGAGGATTCAAATAACATTATCTTTATTTACAAGGCAGAAGGTACATTAGAAAGAATATAGTATATCATCTCTAATTACGTGTGTCATTCCAAAGCCTGGCAATAACAAAACAATCACCAAGACAGAAAAGAAATGTCCACTGTTTCAATTGAAAAAAAAAAAATACTGTAAAAATTTGGACTTAGAAGTGCATAGCCTCTACTCTTCTGTGCTGCTTTGCTGCTGACAGAAGTGTGTTTTGACTTCCTCAGGCTAGAAGCCTTCTGAACTTCGAATTTCTTTGATTCCTTTGTGCAGATGACATAGCCAGAGATTAGGAGCTTTCTGCTGCACTGAGTTGCTGCTGAGGAAGATTTTTTTAAAGGTTTAAAAGTTGTTTTTTTTTGTTCGTTGTTTATTTGTTTTGGGGTTGGGTTTGGTGTTGTTTTTTGTTTGTTTGTTTGTTTGTTTTGTTTGTTTGTTTGTTGCCTGTAAATAAAATGATACTTGTGTTATCATGTACATTTAACATAGAGAGCAAAGACTATAGAATTGCAAATGCTGCGATCTGAAGTTGAGTCCAATGCTCTCATTTACCATTTTTCAAATATGGAACAGGTCTATGACCCTACAAGTTAGCTACAGGTTAAACTATACCCTTGAATGTTTACATCATGGGCTCCCAACTCCCTGCAAACTTAAAGGCCAAATTTGAGTTTTTGCCTAGTTCAGACTTCTGCAGAGTTATGGAAGTGGTATTTCACATGTTTTCTTTCTTCTTTTTTTTTTTTTTTTTTTTCAATTCTGAAGGAAGATTTTACACAGTAAGAACAGTGCCACAGCCTCAAGTATGTACCAGCCCCATAGTGTCTGTAACACTGCTCCCAGCTTGCACCCAGGCAACCTTCTGATGTGCAGATGTGCAGGCTGAAGATGGTCAGATCTGCAGTTGCAGTGGTTAATCAGAAAGGTTTACCCTGCCTTGCCTGAGGGAGAGTTATAAAGAAGAGCAGGTGACGGTAAACAGTCAATCTTCAGTGCTTCTGAATCAATTGGGCACTCCCCTGCCCCAGCTCAGGGATCACAACACCTTTGCTGGGCATGGGATGGGAACATGTGACAATGCAATTCTCCTTCCAGGCATGATGATACCGGATCTTTCTGTGAACAACTCCCATCACCCACAGAGATAAAGGAAGAGCTGGTAGCACTTGATAGTCCTGATCTGGGGTTGGATTTCCAAGGTAATAGCTCTCTAGAACCTCCCCTTTGTTCCCAGGGGAAGACATCTACCACTCCCTGCCTCAGCCAGGATTAACATCAAACTCTGTAGTATTGCCCCAAACAGAGATTTTAAATTCAGAGCCCCTTTTTGTTAACAGATATAAGTCTAAAAAAGACTACATAAGGATTAATGTAACTTTTTTTTTATATAAACATAAGGTTTGCGCATTACCAAAGGAGAGAGAGAGGCAGATGAAAAGAAGACAGGAAGGAAAGCCAGCAGGTCCAAATCCAGCACTGAGGACCGTGGCTCCACTCACCACAACAGAGGGACAGGTATAATGCTCCTTGCTTTGCTCTTACAAGTTAGTGAAGAGGATGCTTTCCCCAGACACACAAGCTCTTCACACTCTTTCCTTCTCTTTGAAGGAAAGCTCTCAGAGCTTCCTTTGAAGGAATGCTCTTAGACACTTTTATCTTTAGTCAGTCCCTCTTGCTATAAGATTCTTTGAATTGTAATTGAATAATGTTCCAGATTTTGAAGGGCCCTTAGCCAGGGGAATTCCTGGGGATATAGCTCCTATTTGATGAAACTGAGAGTTACTGATGTTAACAAGGATGAACTAAAGGATAGATTCTTAATGTTTAGGTGCCATTTGAACTAATTTCCACAAATCAGTTCCCTTTTTGCACTCTAAGTGTCTCCGTGGCACTTAGTCATGTGCAAAAGCCTTACAATTAATATGGCCCCATATCAACGTGTATACTGGTGAATATGGGTAGTACACAGCATGGAAATGGAGGTGGTGAGAGGCAAGTAGGTATGTGCCATGTGGGCATGAGGCAAGTGGTGGTTACGTCTCCTATCTTATGCCTAAGATAAACTCACATCAAAATCTTCTAATTAAAGGGAAAAAATCATTTTCCATGGAAATAAACAGTATTTTTTTGTGTAACATAAAGATCTCATTTGTGTATTACACTATATAGCAAAATACTAAATAACCTGACCAGAAACTTTTAGTGTAGTTTGCAGGAAAATTACAGTAAACTAGACCCTAGCATGCCAAAAAATGATACACTTAAGCATACTTCATATAAGTCATTAGAAGGCGATTTCGCAAGCAAGTCCCCATCAGGCAACTGGAACGGGAACTGAGGCTCACGCAGCTGAGGGTTTGCTCCCTGCAAAAGCTAGGGCTGAGGCCAGCACCCCAGCACCTGCAGTTCTTGCATGCACACACAAAGGCCCATGAATTGTCATGCAAAATCATGTCTTCACATCAAAGAGTCTATGGATTAAAGGATGAGACAAGATGGGAGATGGATATAAGAGATGGACACAGATGATGCAAGTATAGAGGTGAGACAGGGAGGAAGCAGTAAAGTTTGTTGTTTTATTGTTTGGTTGGTTGGTTGGTTGGATTGGTTTTGTATGTGTTTTTGTTTGTTTGTTTGTTGCTTCAAGACGAAGTAGAAGTACAACCTTTAGCCAGTCTGCAGCAATCACTGTCATTAAGCCAGCTGCCCACTGTGTGAGAGGTAACAGCTTTATAGATGCGTCTTTGTGAGGGTGAATTTTAAAAACAATACTCCAGCCTCACTTTCGCTTCAGGAAGGAGGCAACGTGCGTGTACACAGTCCTGGATTTGTGCCAGCCCCACAGGACAAAAATTAAGTTCGACACACGGTGTCAAACAGCAGAAGGGCAGAATTTAGAAGCAATAATTTCCCTGAGTTATACTGTAGCTTTTAATGTAGTCAGTTTTGACTCTGATTTAAGACCAGATACTGTATTTCTAGCAAATGAATTGTTGCTACTCAAGTCCACAGAGAAGCTGAATTTTTTCTGTTACTTGTGCAAGCTATGTTGTTAAAAGATTTGAGATGCTGAGTTTATAAATGTTTGCTATTTAGTTAAATTTTAATATTTTGAATAAAATATTTTAATATTTTGAATCTGCTTAATGCAGAGGAGCTTCCAAAGATATCTCAATAGTAAATTTTCTCAGCCATTCTCTGACAAGAGAATGGAGTCACATTTTGGTCAAACTATTTTTTTATTCAAATAGATTTTATAATTTTGCTTTTCTATATATTTGAGTAATTACTTCTGGAGACATAAGGAGAAAATGAAAACAATCCAAACAGTAGATTGTCACTTAGCAGTAAACATTTTTCTGGATAACAGAGAGTATTTTTCCTATGTATTTAGTTACATAAATAAAGTGCTACATAGTGCAAAATCATACAATAATAATAAATGCCTTGGGACATTAATAGCAGAGTTTTCTATTGTTTGCCAGATGTTACTACTGGGGATAAACAATTTGAGATTTCCTCTCTTTTGTATAATTAGAATTGCCTGTCTTTCCAGAAACAGATTTCTTTTCACCATGTTACAAAAAAAAAAAAAAAAAAAAAAAAAAAAAAAAAAAAAAGAATATAAATAAAATAGACCAAACAAACCAAAAGGACTAAATAAACTTTCCCTTATCATAAAAAAAAAAAAAAAAAAAAAAAAAAAACGCAGTCTTTGAAGTTGTGGTGCAGATTTTGACTGTAAAACATATTTTAATACACTGTAAATAGTCACAGAAAGGTCATCTGAGGATTACAAGAATTTAATAGTCATAACAGTCTGGTAGATGCAATTCATCTATCACACCACAGGAGGACTGAGGAGAAAGAAATACAAAATAAAAAACCTGCCCTTATTGTACACACAAATGCATGACAAGTAATATTTTCAAATCAACATTTTGATATTCAGGTTCTAATTAACAGTATTTCAAGAAAGTACCCTGCTTAGACTCTGTGACTGTAAAACGTCACTGCTGGGAAAAAGAATTGAAGAGCAGGAGAACAGGGAAAGAAAAACACTTGGGAGAAGTTTTTCATACTGAGGGCATGATGCAAAATTATATTGGAAAGATTCCTTTAGGTTCCATGTTCCTTTTATTTTCTGTGTCTGGAGAGTTCAGGGAAAGATAGAAACAGTTCAAATAGCATGTAAAATCTTTGATTTTTACCCAGTTTAATAATTTTTTCAACCCTAGTTCCTGCTGAACAACATCAACAATAAAAATAACTACAGAGTGTTTCTGTTTATCTTAGGAGCCACCATGTGGATATCTACTTAAGGAGTAGATTCACAAAGTAATTCAAGCCAACTTAGGCCTGACAAAAAAAAAAAAAAAAAAGAAAGAAAGAAAGAGAGTCCACCCTCCCCAGCTGCCTAGCTGTATGCCTCTTTGTATCTTTGTACCTCCATAAATCTGGCACTGCTTGTCAAATGGACATTTAATCAGCAGGAATAATGAACTAAGAGGTCTAAAAATTAATCCTGTTTTTAAAAAGCCGTCCAGCTTACCTTTTGACCGAAGAATGTGCACCAAGAGAAGAAAGGGGCAGTGACTCTGGGCAGGAGCTGGGACGAGCCCTTTCAAAGGATGTTTGGGCTTTGAGTGATCTAAGCAATCTGCAAAGCCACCCTGGAGTCGATGAAATATTCCTCAGACAGAATAAAGTGGATATGCAGAGACAACACACAGAATATAACTTGTTGTTTTACTAATAATATAATAATAATACAATATAATATAATAATAATACAATATAATATATTAATAATATGTTGTTCAAATTCTGTTAATGCACTATAATCTGAAGAATTTTATAAGAATTAATTCTGACTTGAATTACACCAAGAATCTCTGAATTTAGTACAGGTGTAATTTTGTCTGCATTATTTGTAGGGATGTAGTACTTAGCTTGGAAAGAGACAGAAGGCAAGGAAACAGAGTCAAAATCCCACTTCAGCAGCTTCCAGGTAGCACAATACCTATAAGAGAGCCATCCTCACTAGTAGGAACTGGGACTGAATGGATAATTATAATTTTGCTCTTTGGAAAAAAAGGGAAGCAGAGGAAGGAAATGAAGTGTGTTAGATTGAGTCTGACAGTGCCGGCTCCCAATTGGACAGCCATGACCATGGGCTATAATCCCTATTTCTTCCACTTCTTGTGTCCTGTACCAAGGTAAAGTCCAAACATTCCCAACATTTCTAAACAGCGTGCTTCAGTTTCTACATTTAGTAATGCCATTTAATTGAGAAAGCTGTTTCCCATTACAGCATAAATTATACACTGAAAGCATGACATTTACAAGTCAAAACAGAAGCTTTTTAAAAATTGAACGTTTCATCTGACCTGAAACAAAGTGATTTTCTCCCTGCAAAGATGCCAGTTCATAGGATATTTCAAAATTTCAACTTTTGTTCCGGTTTAAAGTGAAAAAAACTAATAAATTCAGGAACAGAAATTCCAGTAACCTGTTAGATCTGCACCTACTCTATTTCACGAAATTCACCATATACTCCTGACCTAAGACTGTCCTTTTCTTTGAAATGGGGCATTCTGTAAAACAAGTTAAGAAGTTTCTTTTTTAAGAAGTCCCAGAAGTTTTCCATGGTCAAAACTGAGAGGCTCATGAACACACCTCTTGCAATTACAGGCAGGTCCAAGATGATTGTGGAACCCAACTGCAAAGAGGTGTGGTGTCTCTAATTTGAGTGTGGTCTGTGTGGCTTCACACTTTTAAAATGTTGTAAAAGGCTTTGCAATAGCTTGCTTCCCATTTGCCTCCTGCTCATATTGTCTCTGAGGCCTCCTTTCTCTCAAGCTTGTTTTCCAAAAGCACGGCTTGATGCAGCATGCTGTCTGGGCTCTTCAGCTAACCCTGGCTCAGACCTGTTGTTCCCCTGCTTTTCAGAGGAATTTTCTTCCTCTGGGAAAATGTGGCAAAATGTGGTGTAAGTACTGAAAATTGAATGTTCACTCAAGCATACATTCTATCATGGAGAAAAAATAAAAATAAAAATAATAATAATAATAATAATAATTAAAAAAAAAAAAAAAGATGACTTCTTCAAATTGATTGGGAAAGCAGTGAGTGTTACAGATCAGGGAGCAACCTTGGAAGACAAGCCAGCATAGATTACTAGTTTACAATGAAACAGCAGGGAAAAAAAATCACTGTACGAAGTTGGATCTTGAAGTGCAATACTGCCCGGAAAAAGTATTGGACCCAAATCTCAGTTAGATTAAATGAACAGGGCAGAGCAACAGTTTCAGGCTAAAGAAAGACTAAACTTGAAGGAAAGTTCATGTGGCTGAAGTGGGAAGTTTGGTGATTCTATGTAGAAGCCTCAGCTACAGAGAAGATCAGATAAAAGGAACTGAGAGAAATCAAAATCCTAAAGGAGGCTTTTGAAGTTATTTGGCTTTCAATAGGTTATTTTTTTTATATGTTGATAACCAGAAATAAATTTCAGATACTTTTGTTTGGTTTTTGTTTGTTTGGTTGTTGTTTTTGTTGCTGTTGTTGTTGTTGTTTTTCATTACCACTTTTCCATGAAAGAAGCATGGAAACTAAGTAATTTCATAAATTAACAAAATATTTTAGTCTTTCTCTTAAAATGCTAGCAATTAAAAATATCTGTACAAGGGTTTTCCCTGGGGAAACAGTATAATTCTTCAAGATACCTGCACATATTAGAGATTACACGATTATTTTATAAAAGCAGAATCATGGCAACACATGCTGTCATCTGGCAGTATGTGTCTACTCTAATTGATCTCACTCAATTACTTAATTTTATGACTCACTCCAGGAAAGGTTAAGACATTAATGTTTTTGAAAGCTATGATGAATAATATCACTGTTGGAGATTACTTTCTCATATAATAGCTTCATTAAAAGCAGGTAAATAGATGAAGAGTCGTCTGTAAGAAAGCTCACTGAAACTGAAATTCATATTTCAAGGCAACAGCACTGCTGTCTTACATACGTGGATTTTCTATTGTCTCCCTTTTGGGAGCGGAAAATAGTTGTGTCATTTTGACTTGCACAAATGACAGGAAACTCAAGTGAGGAAATCCTCTACAATTCTAGCATTTTTTATTAAGGCAGGAAATGAGGAGGAAGGGCAGTTCGGTGGGCTCCTTCTAGGCCAGTCAACAAACATCCATTGTTGTACCTGAACATGTATTTTCAATTGTAAGACCATGATTTATGTGTGGGTGGGAAAATGTGCTGCGGTTCAGGAGCAATGTTCACTACATGCATGTCCATGTTATACAATGGGAAATTTATTCCAGAGCCGGTGTTCTGGAACAGCCTCCATGTATCCAGTCCCCATCTATTGTCCCCATGTCCTTAGTGCAATTTTGTGTAGATGATCCATGGGCATGTCCTATCTGAGGTATGACTGAAGGGACTGTGAAGCTACATTAAAGACCCAAGAAAGAAAAATGTGTATTGTTTTATCATGCAGTCCTATGTTATGACGTTTCCAGTTCTTCTGTGTCAAAGTTATGCTTATATACCTTCAAAAGAGACTATCTGTTGCAAATATCATGGCTTTGGTAGACATTTTTGTTGTCAGCCTAGCAGGCATATCCCGGCATCTTCAAGCTATTTCCTACTAGATCATCCTCATCCTAAGCTGTGGCCATTTTTGGGGGAGATACAGGATCATGTCTCATCAGAGCAGCTTTGTGGTCATGTGGAGGTGCTAGAAAGGGCAGGCACTGCTTGACCTTCATGTTCTCCCCCTACTCTCCCTTGGCAGGCCTTTTTCTGGGGGTAAGGATCATTTTCCATTTTTCATGGAAGTTTTGCTGTACACATCCTCCCTGCCTGCAGGAGGGGTGAACTGATGTAGGGTTTGCTGCAGTCCACCTCTCCTCCTGCTCAGGACTTTGTAGAGTGTCTCCTCTGCAGTCTACCCTCTATGAGACAGACTATTTTAGGTTATGTTTGGGTTTTTCCACTGTTTTCTGAATCATCCCTTTCAATGCCTGCTCTGAGATTTGCTAAAAAACAAGCCATCAGGCCTGAGGGAATGAGGGAGAACAGACAGATTTATCTACACACAGAGAAGATGATATTGTTTAACATCCTTAGGGGACCAGCCTAAAATCTCATGAATGAACATCATTGTCCCTCCGCAGCTAACACTCTCCTCTCCGGAATATTTACTTTAATGATGCTCAAAGACCTCAAAAACAGAAATAAAAAACTTACAAATATTGGATTTTTATTTCTGAGTACAAAAAGCTGTCTGATATGAATCAATAAATGTCCAACTTTGCCCTACTTGAACAGTGATGTAATGTAATTTATTTCAAATTGTGTGAGAAGTGCACAGCATTCAGATAAACATCAGCTATGCCGAAAGGTTTAGTTCCATCTCTTTATTAAGAAAAAAAAAGGGGGAGTTGCACTAAGCAGAGGTTCATTCACTTGTCCTTCACTTAGAGCAGTGAATCTAATGCAATAAATAAAATAATTTTCCGTTTTTGCCGTCTGCTATCCCCATTAGAACTTATCAGTCTTCATTGATAGTAGTGCTACCAGGGAAGTGCATGCTGCTTTTCCACCCTGCTGCTCCATTGTGTTTGGCCCTGACTTACTCTTCTAGAAATAGAGTATACGAGCATGCACTTGACTATTTCAGAATGCAATTTCTTCAAATGGGTCCAATTTAGCCTGGAAACCAGATCATACTCTTCAATGTCCATTGTCATCTATGCTTTTGACTCTGCAAACAGTCGCTTGATGATTTTATAATTATCTCCAGATTATTCATAAAAATATTATCCAAAATCAGGTATGTATGTTTTTGACACTACTTTGCAAGACCTATCATATAGTATTTCTTATTTCCTATGTACCTTATTAATATTATACAATACTAATTCATTTTAGTTTGAAGGGCATGAAATACCAAGTTAAATAGTATACAGAAGTATATTACACCTGCATAATTACCAAAATCAATTATTTTGTAAGTTCAGCAAAGAACAACCTCAGTTCAGCTGACAAGACCAATTTCTAAAACTGTGGTAGAGGGCATATATTTGTATTGACTGAACTTCATCTTTTACATTTTATAACCAATGAGGTCAACCACATCAGGTTGGGGACAGGCTCCCCAGTGCAGTGGTCATGGCATCGAGCCTGACGGAGTTCAAGAAGCGTTTGGACAATGCTCTCAGACACATGGTTTGACTTTGGGGTGGTCCTGTGCGGAGACAGGAGCTGGACTCAACGATCCTTGTGGGTCCCTTCCGACACAGTATATTCTATGATTCTATAGTTCTGTGTGGTTTGAGTTCAACTTTGGAGGATTTCCATTGTATGCTCAGAATTCTTAACAATAATTATCAGCAAGCCAGAAAACTCCTCAGCCAAGTCTTGTAGGATTATTGGCTGAAAGGTATCCGTGCCTTCTTTTTACCGTATTTATTCCTAATAAATGTGGTTTAATGCTTACCTTGTCGTTATGGACTGGCAAATTGCACAATATTCTGATCAGATATAAATACATCATTCTGCTCCTTACCAAATACCATAGCTAACCATTGAACACTTTCTGTGTCATTATCACTATCCTGTCAATCTAACACCAAGCCTTAACTGCTGTATTACATTATTTTGTTCATATTTTACATTTGCTTTTTTTTTTCCCTACTTTTACTAGGCTTCAATTTTCCTTGGCTTCATTTGGTAATTTTTATTGCCATATTTATGATTGCCATCTACTTTTAATTATTGTCTTTACTTCCTTTTCCAGAAAGGTCTTTTAATAAAATAGTGCTTTTTAATATTTAAAAAATTGATGTACACTTACCACACAATAAAGTCTTCTGATACACACCCTGACTTTTGTTAATATCATTAAGTTTCTCCTCATACATTCTTGGATTTTCATATTTCTTAACTAATATCTTTTTCTAGGTAACTAATTAGGCAGACGTAGACATTTATCTGTATGCAGTATCTAAACAAATACATACACATAGGTAATGCCTACTCAGCTGTAATCATGTGCACATGTAAAAGAGCTTGGCTGAGCCTGCACTCTGTCTGCCCTTGTTTGATGTAATTGGTTGTGACCACTGATCTTCAGGCAAGAACAAGCTTCCAGCCTTGCGATTCCCTCTTTACCCACCACACTCAGGTCTATGTGCACGGCACCTATTTTGTGCTGGAAAATTATTGTCAGTAATTCCTGAAAACTCTAATGCAGTCTTACCACTGTCTTCATGAGATTTCCATTCCAAATAAATCAATGATGACAATGCTGTTTTTATTTTCACTTATTAGTGACAGGCACTTAAGGGCTTATTTGCTTTTTTATGCCTTTTTAAAAAGCATTTTGCTTTTATCCTTCATGATTTAATGTTTTCCATACATTATTCATATTTACATTGTCAGACTGTAAATTTGTGTGTGATTTACCAGAAAAACTACAGTTTTAGTCCCTGATTGATTTTCTTTCATAGCTTTTGTACTTAGTTATCTTACAGCAGTTAATGACATTTTATCACATTATATTATTCATGCAGTGTTAGAAATTAAACTTAGGTATAACCAAGATCTAAATCTTAACCAAGCAACACCAAAAATAGCACAGTAACAGACAAGATTAGAGTTTAGCTAATGGCAAGGTGTTACAATTTTCCTCATGTTTTATTTGATGCTAAAGATAAACATTAACTGACAAAGGAAATTCATTGACTTGATTCTGGCTGACAAGATTTCACGTATGCTGGAACATATTTTGTTGCAGTTTCTGTAAAAATGCATAGTGTTGTTCGATTTTTGTTGTTGTTTTTGTTTTTTTACCTAAGACAAAATATAATTCTTACATTTGCTTTTATTACTCATCAGTAGGTAGCATATGAGTAAATAGTAAGTGCACAGGAAATATTGCTATCCTTCTGCTGTCGTTACATATTTGATTTGGCAAGTTAATAACATGACTGTCAAAGCTGTTTATATTTAAATGTTCAGTGGAGATAATCATCACTGTAGATTCTGGGCCCAGAAAAGGGTGATATCTTCCTTCAGAAGCAAATCTGTGATGGAAATTTCCATGAAAATCACTTGACAAGAGATTACGAGTTTTACTGCAGGCCAGACACAAACCGAAAGATACTGAACATGCAGATGCTTTCATCTTGGAGTTGCCAAATCTACTGCCTTTCTTTTTTTTTCATTTCTTACTCAAAAGTGGGTCATACTTGATTTTGCTTCAGTAAAAAATATTTAAGTTACAGAAAATGCATTGGATAGTGGAAAATATACAATATACAAAATACACAATTACCCTGAGACATATCAGTCTTTGTGACAGTAATATTCAAATTTCCTCAATATTCAAATTTCCTTAATATTAAAAACAATAATTTTTCACAATAAACAACATTGCCCCAAATATATTGTGTTTCAATAACTGTACCTAGTATAGCATGTACAAATTTTAGCCAAATAAGAAAAACCTAGATAGATTCCAATTAATTTTTGTGCATTACCAAATGTACTATAAAGTTTCCAGTACTTGTACAAATAACTGGGAATACTACTTCTGTTCTTCAAGTGTTCACATAACTGGGGATGCCTAAAAGAAATCTAGTTTAATTTAGCTCATCACAGGCAAAAATAACCTAAGTTATACGCTGCTTTGACAGTTGTATTAAGGCTGCTGTGTGATGTTCATAGGTGTTCAGCTCCTACCAGGATTCTCCCCTGGGTCTTTCAAAGTCATCCAGCAGCCATTTCCACCAGGAGCAGAAAAGCTCCATGCATGGGGAACATCTGTGAGAGAACGTGGCAAGAATAGTCACAGCTTTGTATCTACAGCTTGGCACTCCTTGACCACCTTAGCTTCCACTGAAATTAACACACTGATGGGGAACGTGGGTTTATGTCCACTGACTAGCAGTTGCTAACTCGTGGCTTCCGTTATATGCCTCGTGGCTTCCGTTGCCCTGTGTTATTTGCCACAGACATCCTCAGTGTGGCTATCACCAGAGTACCAGGTGAAGAAATAGGATGCAAACAGGTAAAACAGAAAACCAAGGCCTTTCATAACCTTTACTAAGAGAGACAGCAAAAAGACATTTCTCTGAAATATCTAGTGTAATTGTCTATATCTTTTTTAGCCTTTTTTTTTTTTTTTTTTTTTTTTTTTTTTAACAGTGGCACTTGAGGGTCCATTATGCTAGCAACAGTCGATTTGGAGATTTGGACCATTGTTGTCCACATCTGAGACAATGCCATCTCCAGTGCTAATGGAAATTTGTTTCAGAAAGTAACAATTGTCCGATTTATCAGCCTTGAGATAAACTACCGCTGCCTACCACTATTTCAAGAAAATTGTGGATTACACTTGTGCTTAATTAGTAGTTAATATAGCATCACTGCAAGCTCTCTAATTCAGAAAAAGTCACAGCATTACAGAATGGCTGAGGTTGGAGGAGAACTCTGGAGGTCACCTGCTCCACCGCCCTGCTCAAGAAAGGCCACCCAGAGCAAGTGGCCCAGGACCATGTCCAGGCAGTTTTGGAAGATCTCCAAAGAGATCTTCAAAAAGATCAGGAAGATCCACAACATCTCTGGTCAACCTGTGCCAGTGCTCCATCACTCACACATAAAGTGTTTCCTGGTGTTCAGAGGGAGCCTCCTGTGGGCCAGTTTGTGCCCATGGCCTCTTGTCCTGGCACTGGGCACCACTGAACAGAGCCTGGCTCCATCCTCTTGGCACCATCCCTTCAGGTATTCACAAACATTGATGAGATCCGCCCCCGCTCCCACCCCCCACCCCAAGCCTCCTCTTCTCCAGGCTGAGCAGTCCCAGCTCTCTCAGCCTCTCCTCATAGTAGAGGTGCTCCAGGCCCTTACAATATTACCATTTTGTAAATATGCATTGCAAGGAGTTATAACAAACACACTGGGCCTATTTCATTTTGACACTTGCTATGCTCTAAAAAAAACAAGACCTAAGACCTTCAGTGACTTCAAGAGACATCAGAACTTTAAGATATCTCCTGCCTGGCTTGAGTGAGGCAGATTTTCTCTGAGATAGCCAGGACATTTGGGGTCAGTGGTGGGGAAATGGTTTGGAGTGCAGACACCCAGACGGCAGAGAGAGGCCTGAGAAAAAAAAAAAATGGAGGGAGATAGGGAAAAACCCAATTTGAAATGACTAAAAATAAGGTAATTGTTGTCATAGGCAATTTCCAAATATGTAAGAGTAAGGTAATAACACTGCATGCTCGCCTATGATGATGGTGAGCACAGGTAAGCAGCTCTGGATTCATTTAACATTGAATTACTCTGAGAAAGTTACGTTTGCTTCTCTGCTGACTGCAGAGAGAAGGTAAGACACTCATGCACATTTCCTGTTAAATACCAAGAAATAAGTCTAGATTCATCCAGCTAAGGGTTATTTGCTTAAGGCCTTCCCTCCACTCAGCATTGGTGAGGCCACACCTGGAGCATGTGGAGGTCCAGTTCTGGGCTCCCCAGTACAAGAGGAACATAGAGCCACTGGGGTGAGTCCAGTGAAGGGCCACGAAGATGACGAAGGCACTGGAGCACCTCTCCAATGAGGACAAGCTGAGAACTGAGACTGTCCAGCCTGGAGAAATGTTGGGCTAGGGATCTCATCAATGTCTATAAATACCTGAAGGGAGGCTGCAAAGAGGAGAGAGCCAGGCTCTTGCCAGCAGAATCATCTGCTACTGACTCCCTTTACAGCCGTGGCCTCTGGCACAGACATTCTTCTGGTGATAACAGCAGTCAGAAGTTAGGCTTAAGCCAGCGTTTAGGAATAACTTTCAAAAATTATAAAGGGCATCCTAGTACGTTCCTGTGCCCCTTCTTGGTTTCTAGGGTCACTTGTTTGTGCCAGAAATTACAGGCAACTCTGCAGAGTTCCTTCTATATGGAAATGCAGCTTAAGAAACTGCACCTTTTCTACTGTTCATTTGGGAAGGCTTGCTTTTATTATTTATTCCAGCCACGGTTCGTGGAAAGTTATCTGCTTCTGGGCTGCAACACGCACACATCCGTATGACTAAAAATGCAGCTATTTACAACACCCTCAGTATCTTCAAGAAGTAGTGTATTAGCTTTTGCTGGATTTGAGAAGTGTCCATGCAGCCTCTAACTGGAGCCTTGAGTCAGTTATTTGGAGGCCATACAGAAGGGGAAAATGTAGGGATTTAGCATAGTTCAGGGAAGATATCCTGAGAGGCTCAGTTTTTATTTCTTCTTCCTGGACTGTTTTAAGGTTTTTCTTCCTGAACTGTTTGTCGGCTTGTTTTTTTTATATCCAGGTATGCAATGAGCAAATAAAGCAGAGAGATACACTGGGTTAAGGGTGGAGGATTTTTTGTTGTTGGACCCGAAATTCATTCTAATTGTTTTTACAATCAATAGAACAAATCACTGACTAATAACAAAAGACTATTTGTATATAGCACATGGATGTAAGTGTTCTTCATCTTTCCTTGGATCCCCTTGGATCCTTTACATTAATTTTTTTTTTAGTTTTTTTTTTTTTCCTGCTACCAACCATTTTAGGGGGAAGGTGAACAAAGTGACAAGGGTAATTTGATTTCATGTTTTGTGACATTAAAAGGGGAAAGCTCTCAGACAGCACGAGTGAACCTTGTACAGGGTATTTAGAGAAGACTATTTCATTTGGTGGAAAACAAGGAAACCTTTTCAACCCCATCTAAAGTACAGGACTAATCCAAGTTAAAACCTGCCCATGGGCAAACCATGTATAACAATTCAGTTTATCCTTGGACAAAGAGCATGTTGGGTCTTGGCTGTACTCTCTTTGCACTTTGTGTAATCATTTATACACCTGTCAGGTAACTGCAAAATACCACCTTCCGTCTGACTTGGGATTTGACAGGGCTCCATGGAGCTATATGAAGAAGGCTTTCAAAGAAGAGATCACATCTGGAATCCTCCTGGAGGTGGATCACAGGCTGTTAGACATGTTAGAAATGCTGTCATAGACTGCACTGGCAGACGAGCTTTGGAAAGCTGTTTTATAGTGGCTCTAGAAGGTTTTGCCTCAGCTTCCAGCTCCACTTCTCTGCTGGAGTGACTTCTACATAGCAGAGCTGGCAGGAGGAATGCAGACTTGCGACTGAGCAGCTCTAGTGCAAAGGTCAGCATTTAGCTTTAACTGCTAAAGCAAGTGGACTTGCACAAAAACACCAAATTGAGTAGGAGCATCTGAGAGAGAAGCACTTGAAACTTCTTGCTGCTCTGGAAGATGGGGAGAGGTGACAGAAGAAAAGGTAGGTAACCTTCAACAGAGGGGCAGCACAGGCAGGTGAGAGTGGCAGCAGCTTAAATTGATTCAGCATGACCACTGGTACTGGCTAGTTTGAGTAACTGGCAAACGGGCACAGTGATTTATGGCTTTAGGTGTCTCCCTTCTGGAAGCTATTGCATTTAAATCATCATGTAGAACTACCTAAACAGGAGATGTTCCTGCTTTTTACCTGTTTCTGTGCAATGCCAGCATCTTACTTAAGTGAAATTTTACATCCGTGTGGCTGGAGTTGTGGACACAAGTTTTGCTCCTGCTTCTTTTGCTGCAGGGCTGTGATATTTGGCGGAGGGGCACACATGAAGAATTATCACAGAGGTATAAGGACTTTTGCCACCTCTCTGCTCGTCTGTGCTTGTCTGCTCACTGATCCCACACTCATCCATTTTGAACAACGTGCTTGCTGCTGGTTGCAGTCTGACATAGTAGCTTCTTCTAGCTCCGCCAAAGCCAGAGCTGCTGGCAGTCAGTGTGCATCCTTGCCTCTGTCCTTCCTTGCAGCCCCAGGCAGTGACAGTACCTGAGACCCCTCTGATGCCTATCTTGACTTGATACAAATCACCTTGACAATTACTGCAAGAATCGTCTCCTGTCCCACTAGCACTGGGGCTCTGCAATGGTGCTCAGATAGTGAAAAAGCAGTAATGTCTTAAACCTCTACAGGAAGACGCACCAGAGCTCATCTGTCATGTCCATAGATAACTAAAAGCTTTAGAAAAAAAGCTTTTAGAAAAAGCAGCTGCAGTAACCACTAATCCAATCTGCTTTTACTACCAAAACCAGAGAACTGAAGTGGCTGAGACATTCCCAGAGGTAGGTGTGCCTTGAGCCAGTCCAAAGCCTGTGATGGCGAAGTCAGCATGCTGTTTATTAGCCACGTCCACACAGCCACCTACCAGTTCCACAGCCCCTGCAGGAACAATACCTGGAGTCTTCCTAACAGCGTATCATATGAAGAACAAATATCCTGCAATGTTACACTGGGGTTGTCATTATGTGGTGTAAAATTTTGATTTATTGTTATATATACTCCCTTATTTGAAGCGTGTTTTGGGGTGACTACCACATTTGTTTTTGTTTCTTTCTGTATAGATTCTGACACTCCTTTATTTCTGTAGGTTTAAAGAATAATGCATGGGCATGCCTTTACTGCCATGCTTAACTTCCCTCTGAAAGAATTCCAGCTACTGATATTGCCAAGAAAATGAAGATATACCAAAATTGCACCCAATGTGAAACACAGGTTTGCGACCTTGAACACTAATTACTAAATAATTCCAGAGATTTACCCATGCGCAAGAACTGACACTGTTATGATCCCTTTTAAGGCAAGTCTAAACAGAGAATCTCCACCATAATGATGATGGAAGAATAAATGTTGTGATTTTTGCTAGGCTTACCAAGATCCTTATCTAAAAGTGCTCTAAAACGTACTGCCAGCGCCACTGCAAATATTAAGCTCAAGCCTAAACTTACAAGAAATGAATCTTTTTGACTCTTCACATTGGCTTGGATGGAGAAAGGGCAAATGGCTTTTTTTTTTTTAACTCCAATTGCCCAATTGTAAAAATCCTGATCACACGTGGATCTGCTAAAATACGGAATAATGATATAAAATGTTGTGATTTTATTTATTTATTTATTTATTTTTATTCCCACCTTTTTGTAAAGCTACCTACACTGAGCCTTTTCTCTTAAGGCCTTTGAAACTTCATTTACTCATGCAAACAAAGTTTAACATGCTGCTGTTTGAACTGGAACACATATGTTCATCAAAATGATGTGCAGACCAGAAGGTAAAGAGGACTTTGTGGTGGAGGACATGGCATATATCAATAGGAAGAACAGTTAACTGAGATTTAGTTCACACTCATATTTTTATGCCTGGGCTCTTTTGTGGGAGGAGATTGTGCAGCTTACATTTTACTTCCTCTTTTTTTTTTTTCTCTGACTGGATTCATGTCTGGCTTTTATCATTTCCTTTGTCTTGCTAACTGCAAAACAATAGCCATCAATCTTTCTTGTCTGTCAGCAGCAGTGTGAAAATAATACAAAATGTAAACCGACAGGTAAACCTGAGAACTTCAGGAAGACTGCTATTTCTAGGGCTGTGGGGAATAACAGAGAGCATAAGAAGAGCAGCAAAAATGTGGGGTTTGTTTGATTGTTTGTTTGTTTTGTTATTAACACTGTTGGTTCTTTACTTTTATTACCATGGATTTTGTAACTCGGAAAGATTTGTTTAAAATGAACAATGAAATGCATGAACTCCAATACCTTGATATCAACAGTAGTTAAATAGTGACTTTGCTTTCAATGCTTTAAAAATCAGGTTTAGCAGAAGCACACAAATGTAACGGGGAGGTTAGGAAGTGCTGAGCCCCCTATGGCTTAGCTGAGCTTCTCTGTACTTGGTAGAGTTTGAGCACTGCTTTTCACTGGTCAGTGGCAGAGCGTAACAAGTGACCTGAGTATGGATATTTGCAGTGGTTCATAATCTTTATTATGGCTGCAGGAAGTGTTGGCTGTATTTTTTGTGTAAAGCCAACAATAAGCGTAAAGGCTACTAAGACACGTTGAAATAGAGAGTGCATTTAATAGCATTGAGGTACCTCTGAATGCTGTTTCTGATATTTAGCAGACTACCCTTGGCAAATGCTCATGTGTTGTCTCAGACATATCAACGCATGGACTGCCGTTTTGGTATAAACCTAATTTCGTTTACAGTTTCTGCGTGGAGTATGGAAACTGCAATTAAGTGACTGAGGCAAGAGCATGTTTCATTCTGCTGCATCTGGAGTCAGGATGACCATTTGTAGTGAGGTGATGGCACAAGCATGTGGGTCAGGGTTATTTCAAATTTCTTCACCGAGACTCATCAAGGCCATTCATTAATGTTTAAAAGTTATGAATATAGAATAGCAATATTATACTTAGCATTTATTATCTCAGCGAGATTATTACATATAATTTCATATTGTTTCTCTTCATGGGAAATACCTCATGACTGTGCTTCAAAGATTTGTTGTATAGAGGTTCTGAGTTAAAGAAAATGGGAGAGCTTGTAGCAGCAGCAATAAAAAACCCAAATCTTAACCTCCATGAATCTGTAAAAAGTTTTGCTGTTGACTTCACTGAGGTCAGAACTGGGCCCTTGAGTTGGAAAACTTTTGTTTTTAATGGAGTTGGTCTAGATTTTCACCATTAAAAACAGAGGAAGATGTGAAATGGGAGCTCTCGAAAACTAGAAATGTGTCCCCACTGCCTCTCAAATTTCATTCCAAAATATTAAGGGCCAATGTAAGGAACAAATAAAATCACCACAAACTAATAATTATTTCAATCTAACTCCCTTTAGACTCTTAAGCTGAATGCTATTATTAGAAAATATATTTGAATAACACTGAACCAATAGCATAATGCTTGAGGAATTGCAGTAGTAGAAGGAAATGAATACTCTTCCCTAGGTACAGCCACAATGTTGTAATAAGGCTTTGAACCAAAAAAACATTCAGAGCAATGTGCGAACATTTCATGGAATAAAACTTAACGAGCTGCTGCTTCTCATCTCTTTGGTATGTCTGAGTAAAATGAGAGCTCATTGGAGAGTTGTGAAGAATGTATAGAAAAATATGGACCTGTACAGGAGCTTGGAGGTGCTGTAACAAGATGATGACATTGCAAAAGTGCTTTTGAGTTTATTATCCCTACATAGTAAAGTCAAACTGGCAGAAGAATTCTCTGATTTTTTATTTTTTATTTTTTTATTAGAACCTATTTGTGTTTCATAGCATTCAAGATGAATTACTAATATTTTAAAGTCATAGTACTCAAATAGTACTTAAAATGGATGCTGTTTCTAGCATATGATTACAATACAATACATTTTGTTTGCAGTTGTTACATTTTTTTTCATAGAACTTAGCTCCATGTGACCTGTTTTGTAGAAACAACTGTGTTTTGGCAAGTCAGTAGCTTTTTGCTATTTTTCTTGGGGAGAAGTAGGTTTGCTTTCAAAAAGTCCTTGAAAATGTTAATTATTTCCAGAATAAGACATTAATAATCTAAATACAATTGGTTCACTTCTAATAATCTGTTCCTCAGAGGTAGTTTTCAAGTATAACCACTGTTAGTAAGCAAATAGTGAGAGACTGGCGGAATTCCCCAAAGAAGACTGACAGCGTTTCTTATTTACATATTTATAGCATATATTTTTTACAAAACGTATGTATATATATTTATAGATACACATTTATGTTGAAAGTTCAGATTTTTTGTCCCATTCATTCTCTTTCAGGGTAGGACCTGTTAGAGCAGGTCAGACATGTAACAATCCTAGAGTGATTGAGGTCTTGAAGTTCAAAGGGCTTTAGTTTTGTCTATTAAATAGCAATTTTGACATCAGTATTAACATGTTTCTCTGATTTATAGAATTTAAAGTCCTTATATTTTTTGTTATTTGAATTCTTAAATGACACTTTATTTAGGTTGCTAGCTAAGAAAACATATCTGTTTTTCAGTTACTGCACTTTTGATACTCAGAAAATCTTGAAGTTTCATCCACACACATTTTGCAATTTCAGTAACCTGAAATCAGTGCCTCCACCAAGAAACAAGACCATATTCTGTACAGAAAACTAAGTAGGATTCCTCTACTAAGGTAGTGCTGATGCTTAACATGGGCTCCTGAGAATTGGTAGTTTGGTCACACATGCTCTGCGTGTATCACAGCAATTAAATGACGCTTTTATCAAATGTCTATAGTTGTAGTGTTCAGTATTTTCATCCATTCTCTCCTAATGTCATGGTTATGTTAAGAATGCTTTTCTAGATTAATATCCTGACATGCTGGCACAGTGTACATTAGCAAGGCTGACCTTTTGCTAACACAGCATACGTCACACCTAGCTACCTGTCATAGACCCATGCTACATTTTTAGCAATGGCAATAGAAGTGTATAATGATATCTTGCCAAAGTCTAAATACATTTGTTATTACTTGTACTACTAAAAATGTTTCTTATATCTGCTGCCACTAACACTATACTACCTCTTATTCCCAGATATTCTTGTCCTTTATGCCAGTGTGACATAGATGAGGATGATCTAACGGATCATCGTCTCGCTGCAGACCAGAAAGGAGAGCAGTGGCAATGTGCATAAGTAGATATTTTACTGTATTCACATGCTAAACTGATTGATTCTAGCAAACATTACTGATAGCAGAAAACAGACAAACATAAAATATATTATTTGCTTAATTCTTTTATACAGTGCAGGAAAAACACACCTATATCTTTTCCCTTTCCCCTGCTGTCACAGACAAGTGTGGATGCACATAATATTTAAAATATTTACTTACAGCCAATACAATGAACATTATTAGTTTCAGTGACCTGTCTGCTTTAAAATCATGTGTGTGCTATGTCTCTCTAGTGACCTAACTCAGTTTCCTGTGCAGCATTTGCTGTGTATTCTAATCTGGGTTTTGGGGTCATAATTTGAGAACTCCTTATGTATGCAGTCTTTCATAGGGTGGTTTTTTTTGTTGTTTGTTTGTTATTTTTTTTTTTTAGGTTAAGATAACTTCACATAATTGCTTAATTCTGAATGTTTACGAAGGTTGAAAGGTCTTATTGTGACTGTCCTTGTAGGATCAAGGCCCATTGAGTGTACAGACTCAGATCTCAACAAGTATGTGGGTTATTTGTTACTAATTTATATATTATTGGGATGATAAGCAAATGGATGATAAACAAATGGATAAACAAATGGTTTGGGTAACAAACAAATGTTGTTTTGTATAAAACAAAAGCATTTGCATGTCTTATCTCTTGTTAGCTAGAGAAAGTGAATACATTAACCATAAGATGTACGGTGACCAACAATCCCTGGGATGTCTGCAGGCACAAATTACACATCTGAGATTAGCATAATTGATGTTGACCTGTAAGCGCATTGTCCCTAGCAGTATTCACGTTGCTCAGAGAATGCCATTTGGCCATAACAGACCCACTTATTCTACATTTCTGTTTTTTAAGCACTGACGTGTTCTTCTGTAAGAACTCCAAGATGGAAATTGAATACTTCCTTCCTTCCATTTATTTAGTGTTGTCCAATTTATTGTTTGACGCCTGGGATAGATCCAAGTTCTTTCAGCAGAAATTTTATAAGGCATCTTCAACCAAAACATACATTCCATTATGAAGACTACGTAGTGAGTCTTCATATTTTGAAGCTACTGGGCTTAATTTTCTTATGTATATCTTGCCTTTTGCAAACAAGAGGTCATGAAAAGAACTGAGCAGATAACTGCACCACGAAGTCAAAAAGTGTGGCAGATGCTTACAGAGGTAGCATAGTCAGGTACTCACAGGTGCTAAGATACGGTTTCTGTCCTCTGTTCTGTTGTTGTCTAATGGTGTGGCAAGGCAAAGGTTCTTGATTATCTCATTTCTTAAACAAGTATACATATTACTTGTGTTTATAAAGTACTTGGAGATCCTCAAATGAAGCCCTACATACTTGAAATGAAACTTGTTTAAACAATCCATTTGCATTCTGTAAGAACCAAAGATGACACAGTTGTACTCGAATTAAGAAAGGTGTTGCAGCTGTTTGCTGAGAGGGCTGTAAGGTAGAAAATGCATCACAAGCATTAACATGCTTTTAGAATTCTCAAGAATATTAATTAATGCTTTCCTATATTTATCTTTGATACTCATGCAAACAAAGTGCCAAAGGAAGATATAAATCATTATTATTATTATTATTATTTTTAAATGAGGCAAAAGCACTAAAGAAAATGATGTCCAAGTGGAGGGCAGAGGTGAAGAACTGTTTTAATAATTTGAACCCATAATTAAAGCACATAACAGAAGCAGAACTGTGTATGATAGCATTTAATGATAGCTCGCATGACTTGAGTATTTATTTATATACACAATAACATAACATGCATCACCAAATTGGACTCTTTAACAAATAGCATTAGCATTGTTTGCTTTTCCAGAATCACTTAATTCATCTGTTTCTGCACTTGACATTCTCATTTATTTCAAGTTGCATAATGATTTCTCTTGCTCTGTGTTGCAGTGTTTACGCCTACGGAGTAGAAAGTTAGACAGTAAAGTTTGAACATGAATGTAAACCCATTGACACCAGTATTTTGTTGACTGGTAACCCAAACTGTCAAAATGAAATCTGTTAACACATTAATTAGTAGTATCTTGATTTTCAATATAATATCCCTTTATTCTTTATGTTGGAGAAGTTCTTTTTGAGAGTGTGCTGGATGGGTCATTCTCAGAATATGTGCATGCACCCTAAGCAGCACAGAAAGACTACTGAGTAGCAGTGGAAGAACATGTTCTGTAGATAAAAACGGAAAACAACATTTAGCCTTTTGCAATTAATGGTGCCTTAGCAATTTGCTTAGACCTAAAAATGTTGGTTTTCTTTTTCCTTAAACATTGTTTTGTCTCTGAATCAATTTCTTGAATTAAATTTCAATTTTGTAAAAAATAAATAAATAAATCTGTAAGGATAAAAAGAAATATTGTCAGTTTCTCTACAGAAAACAGATGGTCACGAACTCATTGATAGTCCAATATACAGATACATCGGCTTGTACAGTGATGTCTATCTGTTTGCAGCTCCATTCCAGGAGCAGGCTGGTCTTTTAGATATTCATGGTGACAATGCAATGCTGGAGGTAGATGACAAACAGCTTTTCAGATGCTATAGCACTAAACAAATCAGAACATCAACAACAAAAAAAACAGTATCAGGCATACTATCTACTGTCAAGAACAATATTACTGACCCTGTAAGAATGCACACGAGTTTCCATTTCCAGCTTATGCAAGATGAGGCTCAAAATTAGCAATGTAGGTAAGTGAAAGACATCTTGAAAGAATAACAAGAAGTGAATATTACGTTTATGATAAGAACATAGAAACCTGTTCAAGATATTGACAGGGTAATAAAACTATAAAATTAGTAACACTGTTTTTATATGTGCAATTTAACATAGTATCTTTCACGGATGCTGTTGATCTGTAAGAAATGAAAATTCATGTTCATGCACAGAAGCATGTATAGTGATTAAAGTAGCTCAGTGGTAATATGTCAACAAGGAAAAGCATGGCAGGCTTTAGGTCCTTGCTAGTTCTTCTTGAAATCAGAAAGGGACTCTTTCTGGGGAGAGAAAGATTCAACATTTCATGAATTTGGAAATTTATTTCCCTTTCCCTTTGAGAACTGTCCTTGAGTGTGAAAACTTCCCAGTCAGAAAGATGTACAGTGCTGCTCCAAAGCATGAAATTTGTGGGAACATTTGAGTAGTTACTCAAAAATAAAATAAAATAAAAATCTGTTCTGCTAGAAGCAAAGTAGTCAGATTGATTGGTATATAAATTATTGGACTTATGGCTTCCTGAACATCTAAAAAACAATGTATGGAGAATTCTTTGTATGTAGGAATTAAGTTCCCTCTTGAGGAATGTTCTTTTTAATTTTCTCAGAGGCTGCAAGCATTCTTTTTAGGTAGTGATACAGAGACAGTTGGCAAAAGCAAAGGATTTTCACATGGCACCTCCTGATCACTGTGCAGCTACACAGTTTTCTCTTTCCCCTCCTGCTTACATGTCTTTTCTCTGACAGCTCCCAAGGAACTCCAGATAGCTGCCCTTTTCATACTGACAAGGAGATGCACTGTTGCAGCAGCAGCATTGCCAGGAAAGCAAACAAAATAATAGCTACTCAAAGCAATGACTGTACAAAAAGTAGTTGTACAAAGTTGTAAAATAGCTGTGCAAACGTGGTCTAAAATGTACCTTTTCAGTGACAGTTGCCCCCAGCAAACTGCAAAATTTTATGAGCAATTCTATAAGTTTTCACTGTCGAAATTTCATTTCACAAACACTCTTTATCTTGAGGAATAAAAAGTTGGCAGGGCCATTGATTTCATTTAATCTAAAAATTCTGATTTAAAATGCTTTCCTTCAAATAAATGTGTTTCATAAACTTCAGCTGCCTGACTTCTTTTTACATGTTGTCTACGTCAATGGCAAAAAGTACATAAGATTTACAAGGCTGGTGCCATGCTATATATCGCTCCATGGCATACTAGTTGTCTACTCCAAGGTCACAGCTTTATTAAAGGACCAAGATTTACAATAATGTTAGCAGCAGCATGAATGCCTTCGGACACGTCTTCCTGTAGTTTACTTCTCTGAGGTCACCAGCACAATTTCTCCCCCTGCCTAAAGCTACTAATCAATCAATACTGCAGTCTCCTGAACAAAGTTCAAATGGACCTATCATGTTCCTTTAGTAATAAATCTTTGCTTATGTTTAACACCTGCCTTCAGAGAACGTAACCCTCTTTACCTGCGGTAATTAATTTACCTTTACGGCAGCCTTATTTGGTGATTAAAAACTGTTCTCCTTTCACAGACTGAGGAATTGAGGCCTGATGACACGCTTACCTGAAGTCCTACAGGGAGACTGAAAAGGCTGGGAGGCCCATGGCTGTGTGGAAGCCTCACCTGCTGAGGCTGAAGGCCATGCTGTCTCCCTCCCAGCTAATAATGCATGGCAGCTCTGTAGTGCCTAAACTGGGCCTTCTGTAATTCTTCCTGTTTAATGTAGCTTCATGGCATGAGTAGGGCATATCTGAATCTGGCTATACAGGTGTGTACAGTCCAAACAGGTGCACTGAGACATACAAAAAGCTTTCTGCAGGCTCTTTACCACTCAAGGTGTAGTTGGGTGTCTTCTTCCGGCTGTACTTACGCTACTGGAGAGGTCACTGCCACCAACTGCTGTTTCCTCCGGTTTCCTCTTTCCTCTCCAAGCCATGGTCCCAGATGGCAACAGGGGCATTGCCTCTTACTTCTGATCACTGGCAGATACAACATACATAGCTCTGGTGGATGTCTGAAGCCTAAATAGTTTTGAAGAGCTGGAGACATATGTGAACCACAAGGCTTAGTGTTTTGTACTCTCTCTGCCCCGAAAATTTAATCACAGGCTAGAGAGAGCTCCCTACCTAGCGATCTCTTCTAGACATCTACTTGTGGTAGAGACAGCTGCAGTCCCAAGGAGAAAAGGAACATGAAGGTGAAGGAAACATTTATCTTCAGCCCAGAGAGACCAGACCCAACATGAATCTTAGTTTTATTACAAACTAATATATCTCCAAATTAATATATTCCGAAACAAATACAATCTCTATGAATCTGTTTCTTTTTAAAGTATTGCCAGAATTGTGTTTGTTGTTTATCTGCCAAGAGTTATGTTCAGAGGAGGTCAGTGCTAGATGGACTTAGCAGGTCCAAAGTCTTCTCAATACAGAGAAATTTGTTGGCATAGCTGTATCACTATAATTATATTCTTACAACTCATTATTGTGGAATAAAAGCGTGCAATCATACTGCTGGCTTACTGTTAGAAGTTTCTATCAGTATGATTCAGCAGGTAGAAATTGTGACCCAGATATTACTAATACCAGTAAAACTACACATAGAAATACTGCTAGTGTTAGTAAATCTATAAATGATTTTTTTGTATGTACAACTTATTTTTTTCCTATCACAAGCAATTAATTCTTTGACATAACATATTTGTTTATTTATTTATTTATTTATTGATGATGGATATGTGTATATGGAAAGCACTCCATACACGAGGCAAAGTATCACAGAAAGTAAGTAACTAATTTTGGTTATCCTGTTGGTCTTTCTTGCTCAAAACTGAAGAGCTGATGTGTTTCTTGTCCTGGATGATATCCAGATGGCCACAGTGAGAGGTCAGGTGCATTCCTGAACAGCCTATGCGAGGCCGCATGGGGTCATCTTTCCACGAGCCATCTTCTGAACCTTGTTCTGCAGCTGATGCAGCTGGCGCAGTCACCTCACCACTAGGCAGTGTGTTCCACCGGCAATGCCTTACAGCGGAGCAAAGGGCACACACGTACTTTTTGTTTTGCGTAGGCTTTAGACTTTCATTAGGCAGAGGTATTAGTGAAAGCCAGCTTTGTCAATATACCACACTGAACCAGCTGCAGAACATTCAATACCTCAAGAGTTTCCTAACACAAAGTCCTAAATTTATTAGTGCTAGTCAGCATAACTGGAAATGTTCACCTAGTTAATAATTGAAGCTCCTGAATGTTATGACATGGATGAAATGTCTGCACTTAGCTGGGTTGGCTGCGCACTTTTAGTATCTCCCAGAGAGTCAGGGTGCCCATACAAGACCTGCTTGCTACCCTGTAGCACTTCCCCTAGCTACTTCAGGGGCCACCATTTATTTTATACTTTTTCACATCGGTGTTTGCAGTCGCATCATACTCAACACGGGGGTGACGACAGGGACATGGGGTTGCAGCAGCTGGACATCTGGGCGGCACAACCTTCCCAGGAGTTGGATTTTTCCTAACTCCATGAACTTTGGTGTGCCGAGAAGCGTCAGGAGCACAGCACAGGTACCGACTCTGTGGCCGCACCGTGCCAGGGTGTGAGCACAGGCCCAAACCCACGGCCACGGGGGGCCCAGCGGAGCCCCCTGGCGGCGGGCACAGCCCTGCCGCCGGGCTCGCCCTTGCGGCCGGGGTCAGCGGCACCAAGCCGCCCTTCGCCAACACAACCCGGGCACCCCTGGGGGCCGGACGACCCGGGGACATGGGCGCCCTCCCCGCCGTCCCTAAGCCCGGGGCCGTGACCGGGGTGGCGGCCTGCGGGAAGGCGCCGGCACCGGCGGCGGGGCTGGCACCGGCGGTAAGCACGGGGCGAGAGGTGAAGGGTGAAGGGGCGCCGTGCCGTTCCGTGCCGTGCCGGGCGGAGCGGGGCGAGGCCGCCCCGCCGTGTCACAAGAGTCCCGCCGGGCCGGGAGGCCATCGCCATGGAAACCCAGGCCCGCCCCAGGCCCCGGTCCCGCCCCTGTCCCCCGGGCGAAGCGGTGGCGGCGGCGGCGGGGCCTGGGCGCAGCATGGAGCCGGGCCGGGCGAGCCGCGGCTGAGCCGCTCGCAGGCTCCGCGGCGGGGGCGGCAGCGCTCCGCGGGCAGCGGCAGGTAGCAGCGCGGCCGGGGGGCGGGGAGGGAGCGCCGAGGGGCGGCGGCGGCGCTTCCCGAGCCGGGCCCGGGCCGTGGCGAGCCGAGCCGTGCCGTGCCGGGCCCGTTCGGTTCCCCCGCCGCCCACCTGGCGCCAGGTGCCCGCCCGCCATCTTCTGGCGGCCCCGCGGGGGGCGCCGGTGGGGGGGGGGGGCTGGCGCCTGGCCCCCGCTCCGCGCTGAGAGGCCCCGGCGCCTGGCCATGGCCGGGGAAGCCGCCGCGCAGCGTTTCGACGAGGATGATTTCTACTGTCCCGTGTGCCAGGAGGTGTTCAAAACGCCCGTGAGGACCGCGAACTGCCAGCATGTGTGGGTATCCCTCCCTCCCTCCTTCCCTTCCCCTCCGCCCTGCGGAGGCGGTCGCCTCGCCTCCCCCGGGTCTCTGCCTTTATTTCTCTGCCTTCCTTTTCCCCCCCGCCCGGTTTTCAGGTTTTCAGGCAGCGCCCCGAGGTAAGGCAGCGGCAGGGCTCGGTGTAAGGCCGGCCCCGGAGGTGTCACCCGCACCCGGCTCTTTTGTAGCGGCCCGGTTAGAAAAGGCACGTCTTGAAGTAGGTCCCCCCCCTGGCCTCTGGGTGCCTGCCGAGCTGAGCTGCAAGCGAAGGCAACTTAGAAACCTAACTGAAATTGCACTTTTAGGCTTTGTTTGTGCTTTCCCGTTCGCTTTCCGAACGAGATCGTAGGTTAGTTGTTCCCTCTTTCCCTTCGTCCATTCGTAGTGGAAATCTATGCCTTTTTGGAGGGATATTTAATCACAAAGTACTCTTCTACTAACCACACAGTGCGGTTAGTAGAAAGGCAAAATACCTTTGATAGTTGGTATACGAGGCTTCAAGAAGAAGCCAGGGGAGAAACGCAAAAGTGAATGGACTGGAATATTTGGGAAAACTACAGAAATGAGGCTTTGCGGTATTTTTGGCTCCACTTAAGGACAATAAACAAGGATTACTCTGATAAGATTTTCCAGTGTCACGTGCCTGCTGCACCATTTAATATCATTAATGATCAATCCAGTGCGCAGCTCTGGAGCACTAGACAGAAAATAGTAAGATTTTTACCTAAAATTCATTGTTGGGTTCCCCTAATTTCTGTATACTTCTTTGTAAGCACTGTTCGTTTTTCTTATGTCTATCTTCTAAAGATTTTTGTTCAGTAGTCCGATGTATTGCTTTTTTGCTAGTAATCACTCATCTCTCCTGAAGGACAAAGTATCTAACTTTTTTCACTTTGCTAATCTGTGTTTGTGGTAACTTTGCAATTTAGATTTTGCAGGAAGTGCTTCTTGACAGCTATCAGAGAAAGTGGAACACATTGTCCTCTCTGCCGGGGGAGTGTGACTAAAAAAGAAAGATCTTATCCCAAAAGGGCTCTAGATGTTGAAAACAATATGAAGAAAGCTTCTGGGGGCTGTAGATGCTGTGAGAAGCAGGTAGAGTAAAACTTTACAAAAAGTTGAATAATCTTGTTTTTATTTTCAAACAGGAACACTTGTGTGCCATTCATGTCTGGGAGCTACAAAAAAAAAAAAAAGGCTGTAGTAGTTTGGACTTAGTTTTGTTTGGCTTGTGTGTATGTGAGGCATGTGATGCCTACCATTAGGTACCTGTTAGGTACGCTTAACATGTAAACTGAAAGAAGATCTTGTATTGTCTACAGTGACTTTCTGAGTGGGGTGCCAGTTTTTCCCCCAAAACAATGAGAAAACTGGATATAGCTATAAAACTGGCAAAATAAAAGTTAGGTGACTGAAAATGGAAGTTAGAGGTATACGGAAAACCTCAGACACTTTCAGGAGGGAAATGAAAGTGCTTAGAGTTACTTCAAAACTTAAATTACAAACAACAAACACTACTTGATTAACTCTGTACATAACATACAATCGTGGAGTTTCTCCCTGCCCCACAGAACATCAGTCTGTTTACTTTGTGGTGGGGGCATTATTATCAGAGCATTGGGTGAAATCCTGACACCAGTGAAATCTAGAGTAATCTGCCTTCTGCTATAACTGGATCCAGGATTTTAGCAACCCATTTTATTTACATCAAAGTTCATCTGATCCACGTAATTGTTATGTTAGTTGGATCTCAGTT
Organism: Cygnus olor; assembly: GCF_009769625.2. NCBI lineage: Eukaryota > Metazoa > Chordata > Aves > Anseriformes > Anatidae > Cygnus > Cygnus olor. The sequence goes on from NC_049170.1 coordinate 115,043,455, forward strand.
GGGTCTTGGGTCTACCAGTGTGCAAAGATCAGCTTTTTGCTTTGTTCCACCTGATACATTCATATGACACAAATGGGAGAAAGAAACAATAACAAGTTGGTAAGTCAAAAGGAAGAATGAAGCAGATCTTCAGAACTTTAATGAAATTTAGGCACAGGCTCATGAGATGTGGTCTTGTTCAGCTTCTAAACCTGTAAGCACTTCTGAGAGTGCTGCTGGACCTGAGATTCTGATTTAGGCCGTGTCCAGCACAGCTTTGTTTGGACAAACTCTGGGCAACTCATTACTGTCTTACTTGCATCTAAAATGGATAGGCATCTATAAGCTGCTGTTCATTCATGTCCTCTTACGTTTTTTTGTTTTTTTTTTTCCCTCAAGGAGGAAAGTTGTATATTGTCATAACACACCTAATGCAAAAAGATTTCACTCTGAACAGAGAAACAGTGGGCCAGAGGACATAAGGAGCAGTGGTGCCTCCATCCTCAGGTCCCCTCCCCACAGTAGCTCATCAGTAATTGATCTTGGATGTGAGAGGTGTAGTTCCCATGGTTTTGTTTCAGTCAAGTGGAGTTTACTCACGTCTTGCACCCCTGAGAGAGCTTTCTCAGTTGTCTGGCTGTAGAGGGTTTGGGGTGTGGAAACATTCTCCTTTCTCACAGTGATAGAAGCTCTATAGGGGGGAAAAAAAGGGAGTTGAAGATCTTATGCTAGGAAGGAAAATGTTCATCCTGAGAGGGGAGGCACAAGTTAAGAGTTTCTGCTACATATGATGTCTAAATAATCCCTGCATGCATTGTTTTCTGTTGGCAGAATTCTCTTCCTTCTGTCCCTGGATTATTCAGTACGATTTGAATAATTTGGCATTTCATTTACAGGTTAGATTTTCATGGATGAGACAGCATTATAAAACGTGTAAGAAGTATCAGGATGAATATGGTGTTTCTTCTATTATTCCAAACTTACAGATTTCCCAAGATTCAACAGGGAACAGGTAATCAGGGTGTTTTATGTATAACCATGCATCTTTTTTCCCCCCAAAGGACTTTTTTTTTTTTTTTTTTTTACCAGGACATGTTTTCTTTTAGTAATAATTATTTTCTGTTATATTACACTTCAAAAAATGACAGTTTTTCCAGATGTTTTTCTTTACTCAGCATACAGAAGAAAACCTTTCTACATGTTGGCTTGGAATGTCTTCTAGGGGCTCTTTTAAAAAAACATACAGTATTTCCAACTTACTTTCCTTGCTTTGACAGCATTTGAGCAGCTTGCTTTGTAACAGATTTCATAATATCTAGCCCCAAGGAAGTTCCCTTCATTTATTCCCCCCTCCCTTTTCATAAGTCTGTTTTAGTGGTTATCCTGTTTCAAAACATTACTGTGCAAGCTTTTGTTTTCAGGTTGAATTTGTTTTGAACTGATCTTTTATGAAATGTATGAGGAATGCCAGCATGTTACACACCATAAAATCAAATGCCATTTACCAGTTTGCTTTCAGACAGTAAAGCTCAAGAGCTTTCTTCCTCATACCTTCTGACTGATGTGTTTTGTTTTGGTTGTGGAGTTTTTTGGGGGGGTAGGGGGAGGGAAGAGATGGCGGGAGGGAGGTTTTTTGAAGACCATTTTTACATACTAGTTTCATGGAGATTTTTATTACATATAGCTTGTGCTTTATGCACTGTGTGTTGACATCCTATTTTTAGCACACTGAACTTCTGTGTGTTTGGTTTTCAGTCCATCTGCATACTGAAAGCAGAAGTTCAAGCTGTTACCAGAACTAGTTGTAGCAATGTTTAACTGAAGCTTCTGGATACTGTTATACAATTATTGATTATGCCACAGTAGAATATCTGTGCCTGTAACATTATAGAGTATAAAAAATGTACTGCGACCAGATTTGTGATAATAAATATTCATGGTCTTAGGGTTGTCAGTGTATCTGAGCTGCCTCTTCTGGCATAACTTGAGGTGCATATATGGTTAAATGTACTTTCTAAAATGTTCCTGTTTGTCACTCTTATTTTAGGAAAATGATATTGTGCACAGCATGAGGAAATTGTTCTTGCTGTAGTTGAAAGTTGTAAATGACTCGGGCGAACACGTGGTAGTTAAATGACTATTTACATAGCCATAAGTAAAAAAAAAAAAATATATATATATAAAATACTAGCTGTCTTATGCTCTCATACTTCAAAATGCCTTCTGAGTTGCGTGGTTGTAAACTCCATTACCATTACTGTTGACTAAATGCCTATTTCATTGTATACCAATTTCCTATAAAGTTGTGTGGTATTCCACTGAGAGTCACCATGGTAACTAGATACTGAGACATGCTTTGATCCAAAAGAAAAGTTGTGAAAGTTAAAATGTGTGCCATTTTATGTTTTGCCTTGAAATTCATGGGACTTAATGGATATATACATATATTTTTGTTATTAATAAATTTTAAGAAATCTTGATAGTGGAGGACAATAATAACCTTTTAACTTTTTTTTTTTTATTTCATATAAAGTAGCAGGAATGATACAAGATCTGATAATGGAGGGATGGCTAATAATCAAATACTTCAAGGAGATACAAGGTAGGCTGCTTATTTTCTGATACTTACTATTACAACAGATCCATACAATCATAGTGTAAGCTTCTACTAACTAAAGAACAAAAAACAAGCTACAGAAAAAAATATTTAAAAAAAACACTTTTGTTTCTTCTTCATTTGCATCCATATATCGGAATTTTTCAGTACTTTCCTGAAGGATTTGAACTAAAAGATATTACCCAGTAAGTAAGAACAGGATGTAGTTGCAATTGGATAAAAAGTGTTTTCTGAAGTCCAAGTTTCAAAAGAATGCATTTAGATGTACAAATAATAAATTTGTTTTAAAATTGCAGTTTGGAAGTATCAGTGGAGCTCTGTTAGGTTCACTGTTATGTCATTAACGGTGTTTTATTTGTTGTTAATTTGTCATTATTTTCCTAAGTTCTGATAACAGATGAATTAAACTTTTCATAACACTACTTCCAAAACTTTTTTTTTTTTTTGCTGTTTAATGCTGTGTATTTCTGTTTACAGTGGACATCCAACTTTCAAATGCCCCCTGTGTCAAGAAGCCAATTTTACCAGACAGCGCTTGTTGGATCACTGTAATAATAGACATCTTTATCAGATAGTTCCTGTAGTAAGTAGTCACCCCCTACCCCTTTTTTTTTTTAAATACATTTTTACTAATGTATGCCTTTTAAGCTACTTTCATTTTAATTATGTGAAAATTAATTTAAGTGTGCAGTAACTAGTCTATATCTGCACAGGTTGCTGTAGACTTCTGAAAAGCACTGTACGTAATGCAGTGCATTTGAATTGAAAACACTTATCCATCTTCTGGTTGTTTTTAAGACAGTTCTCACATAACTGCCTCATTTATCTCAAGCTGAAACAAACTCAGCTTCTAAGCTTGACATTAGCTCCTTTTCATTTAGTAATCCAGACCTGTTTTTACAGAATCTCATTTGTAACATAACTGTTGTTTCATGTGAAACCTACAGTTACTTGGGAAGTAACTTAAGGTTACTTAGGTTATTAAAAGGAGTGGAGGAGAAAAATCTGTTTGGTTTTCAAATTTATGAATTTTTAGAAATGTTTAGGAATTGTTATTTTTTTCTTTTCACTTGATCATCTCAATTCTATGAAAATCCTTCCAAACAGTAAGTAGGATTCAGTGATTACTTTCTTTTCTAAATTTTAAGCAATGGAAATTGGTGAAGGGAGTGCCAGACAGAAGTGATAATCCTCCACTTCTTAGAGAAACACTAACAAATTTGTCAAGCTGAAATTTAATTTTTGAATGTTACACCACTGAGGAAAAGAATACCTAAAACTAAAAATATAGTTTTTTTACATTTTTTACTGTATTTTGATAGTGGATAAGTAGTAGTCTAGTTATTCCTGTAGAACATGTTTTTAATGTGTTCTGAATTACCAGTAACTTTTTTTTTTTTTAATTCTCTCTTTTTCTCCCAAATTCAGATCTGCCCTATTTGTGTATCTCTTCCTTGGGCAGATTCTAACCAGGTTACCAGAAATCTTGTTAGCCATCTAAATCTGAGACACCAGTTTGACTATGGAGAATTTGTGGTAAGCTTTCTCGTCTTTGATATGTACGGGAACAAATAGTAACTTTTTTTTTCTAGAAATACAAATGCCAAATAAAAAATTTGTGCTTCACACTATGTTGCTGCTCTGGACAGAAGTCAGAAGTAGGCCTGTCTGTTCTTAGCTTTGTGTTATCTATATGGAATGCTACTGGGAATAGATGTTGTCAACACTTAAGCTATGCTCCAAACTGGTAACTTAAGTCTTTAGCTTAGTGTTCTCAATCTGAACTATTTGTTCTTTTATAACAGTCTATTACTTCTGCTTCTGAGGAAAATATAATAGATGCTACTCTGTTTTATTGACATTTTGCAGCTGTCACGGCAGAAGTGGCTAGACCATAGTTCTCAGGACTCAAAAGTGCAGCTTTACAAGCTGGTGTTCTGCTACAGCCTCTCTTTCAGTATGTTGTGAGAGGGTCTGCAGTGTGAAAAAGAGATGTGACATTGAATCATTGGTCTGGTTGCCTTCTTTCAGGCTCACTTTGAGTAAGTGGCCCTGGAGTAGATGCAAAACTACATAAGCAGATTGTTAGTCACTGGGTGGATCGTAAGTCAAGCCAGACAGATGAGACCTACAGAGATCAGGTCTCTGGAGAGTTCAAGCTGTAGTTTCTAGAGTATTTAACAGACTTTGGGGTGCACTGCTTTAGCCTTGTGTGGGACAAACATAGTATTTGAGGCATAGGCAGCCTCACAGGTTAATGAACACAATGATAAGGTATGTTCTTTGTGTTGAGTGATCTGTGACAAAGATAAGAAGAGCCTGGAGATTGACTCAGGACTGGGCTCTTCAACATGAGTGCATCTTGCGTGTTTGAGGATGTAGAACTGGTGGTTGGAATTACGATTTGAGGAAGCTGCCAGAATTGCACTAAAAAGGTGTATTACTCTGGCATGTTAACATCTTGGAATATAGCTCTCCAAAAGTAGCAGGGTTAACCACCCATCTTTTGTGATACAGGTTTGCTTTCTCAATTTAAGCAGTATATTCTCCACAATCTATGATTACTGTTGCCTGGGGATCACGTTTAGTATTTATTAATGGAGAAGGTTATGGCTTGTTGGAAACCCTGGTATAAGAACTGTGTGACACAGTCAGCTTTCCTGAGCTGACTATTCTGCAATGTAATTGAGCCAGGAAGAGAAGATGGACCCTTCTGTTTAATGAGCCTTGTCCCACTCATCTGATTCTTCTCCTGTCTCGTGGATCTTGTACTAACTTGGTTAAATAAAAGATACTGTGCAACATAAACAGTCGAGTACCACCAAGTACCACGTGACAATTCCTATGTAAAAATGTGGAAAATGAATGATTAAAGTAAAGACTCTGGTGCATCTTGAGTATTTGAATATTTGAGTATTTTGATGATGTTTTCATTTTGTTTAGAATCTTCAGCTTGATGAAGAAGCCCAATACCAAAACGCAGTTCAAGAATCCTGTCATGTGAACTTTTAAAGTATAGGCTCCCTTCATCTTACTGGCTATCTGAGAGAAAAAAATGTATTAATTGTGTTGGTAATCTGGAGCGTATATTAATAAAAATGGAATCCAGTAACTAGTTTTCAGGCTTAATTTTTTCCACGCCGATAAGGACTTTTCATAAGTGATTTTACTAAAACTCAAACTAGATATTTTTACTGAGATCTGTCCTGGTGGAATTAGGGACCTTTTTGGAACATCTCACAGTTGTCTTGATTGTCTTTAACTTTTACTACTCTGTTAATTACAAAGTTTCTTATGTTAATGACAGATATTTTAACTGACCAGTAACAATTTGAAAACAGCATGTTGGAAAGCGATGCAAAGATGCTCTGTTGCACTGTTGATTTTTTTTTTTAAGTTCATTTTTCATCTACTAAGATAGCTGTGAGATAATCATTTTTTCTTCTTCCTGCCCAAGGACAAAGTTTTGTTTGATGTTGTGATTTGTTTTTTACCATTGCTGTGTAAATGAAAATAATGCCAATGTAAGAAATCAGAATACTTGTTTTGTATAGATCAGCAATGCAGAGGAGGTTTCTTTCACTTTCGCTGAGAAAGAATGATGCCATTGCCTGGGAATAATTACATCTATGTTTTCCCTCTTTGAGCATAACTGAAGTAGGACACTTGCTTAGTAAACTGGATGAAGAGTTTTCCCTGTACTCCCAACTGTTAATGAAGACAGTGCTCCTGATATATTTTCTGAGCAATCCAAGATGGCATGCAAAAGGTATGCTTTCTTAATATATGACTGTAGCCAGCTAGTTTTTCATATTTCTGGAGCTTTTTTAAAAACTTCTACAGTTGTTTTAGGAATTTAAGTTTGGTTCTGTCCTGTCTTTCTTGGGAGACTGTGTAAGTAGAGAACTAATTGGCTTCAGACCTACCAGTGCTCAGAAATGAACTTGTTTATTTTGGTAAAACTGTTTAAAACTTCAACACCTACTGCATCCGAAGGCTTGAAAAAACAGTTGAGAATAAAAGCTTCTTTTAAAATAATTAACAACATACTCCTATTTTAGATAACCATACCCCCAGCAAGACAGCTGTTAAAATCAGAGAAGAAAATCACCTAGGCAGTTTTGAATTCAAATGGAAAATCCATTTTTTAAAATAACATTCAGATATTTAATACTAATGGGAGGAATGGGAAATAAAGCTGCACAGGTAACTTTTTCAGAGGTTCAGACAGGGTTCTGAATATATTCCTTTTAGGACTGACTCTTCATGTTGCGTTACTATCATCCATTGGCAAACTGTTGTTCGTAGCGTGTACTGTATATGTGGTGAAGAGCATACTCAGTAGTTTTTCTAGTCTAGTTAATGAGTTATATGTAATAATATCAGTTGTGCAGCAGAAGTACAATCTGCTTCTTGTACCCTCTCTCCCATTTGCTCTCCAGGGTTTTGATTACTCTTTAAATACTAGAGCATTTCTTATTCTAAAACTGTTAAAGGTTGAAATGCCTCATTCTACAATGTAATGGGTTTCAAAACTGAACCCTAGTTATAATATGTTGAATGTTGGAACTAAAATGCTATACATTGTAACTTGAAATGTCTATCTTCTATTTTAAAAAAGTCTAAAACATCACTGAAGGAATAATAGCTGGCTCAAATACAGCTAAAATCAGCTATTTCAGAGGTGGTCTAAAAGTTAGCATCCCTTTTATAAAACATGCATAGTATTTTTTTACTGGCTTGATACGGTATTTTGACAAAGGGCCAGAATTTGATCTGGTGCTCCACCTTCGTTGTTTGCCTCCGTATTCCTATCTGAGTATTCTCACTCTGTAAGCTCTAGTGCTTGTTTTGACCACATACTGTTTTGGTGTGGTTCACTCCAAATGTGATCTAACTGAAAAGTTTTAGATTTTTTTTCTCTGCTCCTCTATAAAGCTAGCTATGAAATAGTGTCCTTAAACAGAAAGAAATTTCAAGGTAGCCTGATACTAAAGGTGTAACTTCTTAAAATAAAATGACCATGGTGTTTGGTTTTTATTGCTGCATAAATTTTCTAAGGAATTTAATAGTTATATGAAACTTTTTTTTAATTCAGTGAAATATTTATCTGATCTGGCAAAAAATGCCTATAGCCAATACAGATTCAGAACACCTCTTGGACACTGGAACTAGTTATTTCTGTTACTTGAACATACCTTGAGAATTGCAAATAAATTTACATCTACTTTAAAACTCTGGGAAATATGTTTTTCTATAGCAATAATTAGTTGTCACTTGGTGCATAGTTGCTGAAGTAGCATTTTGGTCATGTTTAAACGTTGAAAGACTCAAATGCACATTTTAAAGCAACAAATGGCTATAAATGCAATATAAAAAAACCTTGCAAAATGTTTATCCTCTTTATTTGCATATACTAAGGTCTGTATTGGTAGGCGCTGCCTTGATTAATGTTTTATACTTCTAATATGAAGATACTGCATCCAGTACATTCACTAGGTAAGCATTTAATGAAAATGAACGATCTGATTAAATATGCTGCTGCTGGTCATGGTCTTTCTCACTGAAACTTAAAAACGTTCACAAAAAGCTGTATATTTGTAATAGGTCATGCTTATACTCAGAACATAAAACCTTTACTGGGACATTGCTGTTGAAAAATGTTTTCATGTTCATGTTGCATTGTGTATGGTTTCAATATGCTACATTATGTTTGAATTTTACCTTCTGTTTTTTTTCGATTAAAATATTTTATTTTCTATTTGTCTTTTTGTTGCATAATAAAGATGATCAATTCCTTTGACACTACTTCTTCCTTTCCAGATGCTTTGTAAACTTCAGTTAATTGTCATTCATATGCCTTCATAGTATGTTGCTGGAACTAATGAGTTTGATCTTGGCTCATGATCCTCTCATGAGCTGACAAGCTACCTGAAATCACATCATAAGATCTTTCCATGAAGCAAAAATGATGATAGGCTGGACAAAACTGTTACTCATGCAGCCTTTCCTCCCTCACACATTAGTACGTTGCTGTCCCATGTGATGTTAACAGAAAAATAACCTCCTAAAAGAAGGAAAGATGTATGTAACACTTGGCACTGATAGCAAACCTTGTTATTTGAAAGTAAACTTACTGAAAAGAGTTAATGTTCTTCTGAGGAAAGACTAGTTGATAGGTTTGGGCTGGCTGAATTTTTGGACCACCTTGGTGGCATGCGGGTGATTTACCCTTCTGCCGCTGTATTTTTGAGCAGAAAAACTTGGTTATTTTTTGTGTTTTTACATTCAAGGATCATAAACATGATAATATGGTTAAGACATTTGAGTTAACATCTTATTTTGAATGATAGAATATGGCAAAATATATACATTTAGTTTTTATTAGTTTATTGTTCTTTCTCCTTAGAATGTAGTTTTGTGAGCTCTAAACAGATTATTGTACCACCTAAATCTGGTTATAAGCCCTTTGTTAGAGATTCCATTTAATTTTCTTTTACTGTAGCAAAGTATATTTCATTATGTAGAGAGAATGTACTCAGTGTGTTTAATTCTCATTGTCAGTGAGTTCATAATAGGATAAGTGAGCTCCACAGAACTCCTCTTTGTCCTGCTCTAGTCCTAAGCCAGGACTTCATTCCCAAGGAGACAAGGGGTCACTTGTGTTGTCTTCTGACAGGTAGTCAGGGCTAGAATGTATTCTGTGTTTGGGAAGCATTTTTCAGTCCCGTCTTTAGATGTTACTTTTGAGACCAATGGGATTTGAACACGAGAGTGCTATATATAAGTGTTTCTAGAGTATTTTTTAGTATCCTGTGTTTTATGCTGAAACACACACATCAATTCATGGATTCTCAAATCATGTACTCTTTGCTGGGTCTTGTAAATACTATGCACTTTGTGAAATGACACTAGAACCTGCAGCCAAAGTTGTTTTATTACAGACAAGGAGAGCTACAAAGATATCTTGCAACAGGAACCTCCTAATGTTCAACAAGGAGAGGTGTAAAGTCCTGCACCTGTAGGGGGAACCACCCCATGCACATATACAGGCTGGGGGCCACGAAACTGGAAAACACTTTGCAGAAAAGGATCTGGGATTTCTGGTGGACACCAAGTTGAACATGAGCCAGCAACACGCCCTTGCAGCAAAGAAGGCTAATGGTATCCCGAGCTGCATCAGGCAATGCATTGCCAGCAGGTCGAGGGAGGTGATCCTTCCCTTCTTAGCACTGGTAAGGCCACACCAGGAGCACTTTCTCCAGTTCTGGGCTCCTTAGTACAAGGCACGGACATACTGAAAGTCCAACAAAGGGCTGTGAAGGTGATGAGGGGCCTGGAGCACTTCTCCTGTGTGGAAAGGCTGAGAGAGCTGGGTGGGACTGCTCAGCCTGGAGAAGAGGAGGCTCAGGGGGATCTCATCAATGTCTGTAAATACCTGAAGGGAGGTGCCAAGAGGACAGAGCCAGGCTCTGTTCAGTGGTGCCCAGTGCCAGGACAAGAGGCCATGGGCACAAACTGGCCCACAGGAGGCTCCCTCTGAACACCAGGCAGCACTTCTTCATGTGCGGGTGGCAAAGCGCTGGCCCAGGTTGCCCAGAGGGGCTGTGGAGCTCCTCCTTGGAGATCTTCCAAAGCTGCCTGGACATGGGCCTGGGCACCCTGCTCTGGGTGGCCCTGCCCGGACCAGGTGACTTCCAGAGGTCCCCTCCAGCCTTTGCCAATTCTGTGAAAAGCATCTTCAAGGTTCTTTTAGAATTGTAGGAAACTAGTGATGAAAGGACAGAAACGCTATATAGTTTTTTCTCAATATGGAACACAAACTCCCTTTTAAAAATCTCTTCTATGTCCTGTTATATGTATAACTGAATATATGTAGAAGACAAAATTCAGGGCCTCTACTATAAAAAGGCTTTGCAGTAGTGTTAAAATTGCCACTTCCCAGTGAATTACCAGGCTTTGGTTGACGTTTTTTTCCTCTCATGCAAGAAGTAAGCTTGGACTGTTACTGTGCTTAAGCTGTAAGTCTGCTTTGGAAAGGGCTAGTCTTCGCTTCTTAATTTTCCTTCCCTAAGCAGCATTGTTCTGGCTGTAACACTCCCCTCCCCTCACTCCCCTTTCCCAGTCCTGTAGCTTTGTTTCTATAGACAGGAAAGAGCGTTTTTTTTTTTTTTTTTTTTTAAAAAAAAAGTAAATTTTCATTTGTTTACTCTCCACCCCCCAAGCTGTTAAGAAATTGAAAGAAAAAAAATCATCACTGTCAAATGCATTCCATAGAAATCATCTAATTCCATTTTAAATCTTTGTAGGAAATTGTATACGTTTAAGATGCGTTCCTCAGCTCCATGAAGCTGCAGGTCATTTCCCAGGGTTTAGTGACAAAATACTGTTCTTATGAATTTGCTTAAGCTTGTGAGAACACTTAGTCACTGGGAAAAGCATTCCTCACTATTACTCTATATTCTCTTTCTGTATTCTTGGATGTCTCTCTCTCTTTGTTTTCCTCCCTCTATGTCTTTCCCTGCAGCAACTCTCAGAAGTTTTCTCCATGTAAGTATTCCTCCCACTCTCCTTTCTGTCTTTTAAAGTAATCAACAATTAAATAGCTAAGATTATATTACTTAGCTACTAAGTATTGTCTCATATTCTGTTTACTTTATAAGTACCTGTGGCTCTACCCTCAGTATCTTGGGGCTGATGTCTGCCTCGGGCGTAAATAGAGTATCTAAGAAACTCGACATTGATACCTTTCAGTTATCCTGCTACATTTACTGCTATGGCTAGAGTTTTTCTTTCTCCAAATGTGTTTGCAGTTTGAAAGACTCCGAAAGTCTTACTGGTCATATTTGATAATCAAAGTTGTTGGTCCTGTCTCCTCATCAAGCTAAAAGTATTTACTTTGTTGTTCTCCTTGTGGGGGTGGTAGGTGGTGGTATCTTTTTAGATTAGAATTAAGTTTAAAATCAAAGCATCTCATGCAGACCAGCTCATTCCCCATAACAGGCGCTTGTTTTTCAAAAAAACTTGAGCTGGGTTTTGTGGTTTTGCAGGTATGTACCAAAGACAATAAGAAGACAGTGGCTTTTTTTCTCATAATATCAGAGTGTTTAAGGCTGGAAGGGACCCCTGGAGGCCATCTGATCCAACCCCCTGCTCAGGCAGGGCCACCCAGAGCAGGATGCCCAGGCCCATGTCCAGGTGGCTTTGGAAGATCTCCAGGGAGGGAGCTCCACAGCCTCTCTGGGCAACCTGTGCCAGTGCTCCACCACCCGCACATAAAGCAGTGCTGCCTGGTGTTCAGAGGGAGCCTCCTGTGGGCCAGTTTGTGCCCATGGCCTCTTGTCCTGGCACTGGGCACCACTGAACAGAGCCTGGCTCTGTCCTCTTGGCACCTCCCTTCAGGTATTTACAGACATTGATGAGATCCCCCTGAGCCTCCTCTTCTCCAGGCTGAGCAGTCCCAGCTCTCCCAGCCTCTCCTCATAGGAGAAGTGCTCCAGGCCCTTTGTCAGGCCATTCTCCAGGGTAGCTGTTGCAGCAGCAGTCCTAGAGAAAGTGCAATGTATGTGCCATCTCAGCTGTGAGACTGTTCAAAACTTCAATAGTTTCTTTTATGAATTTTTCTTCTTTCATAATTCAAGCCACAAGAGGGCACTGAATATTTTTGGGTTGTCTCTGAGTCAAAGTGTAGGATTTAATGATCTTAATTCACTAAGTAGCTATACTCTTAGACACTTTTAGATATATTTCTATCCAGACATTTCATAAAACATAATAAATCTTTTACATGTTTTAGGGGTTGAGAGGCTTTCTGTAGATTGGAATGATCCCAGTAAGGATATTTCTAATTCACTTTAAAACCTGCAACTCATAAAGTGTGTTTCATCACCCGGGCAAGTAAGCTGTAAGGAGCTTGTAAGGAGGTGCCCTGGGAAGAGCTGAGTGCTCCCCAGGTGACGAGTGGACACAGAAAGTAGCATGGTCATGAAAGCTTTTCCCTTGCAAGTCCCCTCCTTCCCCAAACGCCTTCTTTAGAGGTCTTTACAACGAAAGCGTTGTAGTAGTGCAGCCAGGAATCACAAGGGGGCGTCTGAGGACTGTTGCTTTCTGTGCTGATGAGCAATATCGCTGATTTTTGACTCCTTGCTTTATGAAACTGCACCCATGCCGTCGACCTCGCCCATCATACCTGGGTTGTGCTGCTCACAACTGCTGTGGTGGTGAAGTGGCGAGGTGTGCCTGCTGCCAGGTGCGGGGAGGCTTCAATACCCCCAGCATTACTTAGGCCTGGTGAACTGCTCTCTGCCTGCACGCTCAATAGTTTGGGGTTGCTGCCGGCCTCCGGAGTGAAGAGAGAAATTCTCCCAGCCACGTCTCTCGCTCTGCCATCTGAAAGAGAGCAAAGTATCCCTGGAGCGGGCTCTTGGAGTGGTGTGATGCTTTGTGGCCAGCTCCAGCCACTGTAGGGCTGCACGCTGCTCACTGTTTACTTTGTGCGTTAACCTCATTTGTGCTTGCCTTAAAACGCACTTGTGTGAAAACATGTCAGATGTGGTTCGGGTTCCAGCAGAGGGGGAGAGGTGTAATCCTGTGTGAGTAATTACCTACTTTCTGAAAGACACTTTTCTCACACAAATGAAAAGAGAACGGTTAAAGTACATCTGAAGTGACAGTGGGCAGTAAAGGGTAAAAATGTGTACGCCCAGGCTTCATCTGGATGCTTATTAATATTGCTTTTTAATTCCCCTGTAGTGGGAGGAAGCTGAAGGTTTGTTTCATATTCTTGGTAACTATTAATGAAAGCAAACATTGTATTTCATAGAATCATAGGAAGGTTTGGGTCAGAAGGGACCTTAAAGACCACCCAGTTCCAACCCCCTGCCGTGGGCAGGGACATCTCCCACTAGACCAGGTTGTTCAAAGCCCCATCCAGCCTGGCCTTGAACACCTCCAGGGATGGGGCATCCACAGCTTCTCTGGGCAGCCTGTGCCAGGTTTGCTCCTCTGCAAGAAGACAGAACACCTGTATTTGGTATCTGTTGTAATTTTCACTTTCTTACATTATTTCCACTAGACACCTGCTGGGTTTGTAAACATTGGAGTTTCTTAACTTGAAATACTTACATGTTCAACTTGAAACGTTTTGGATTTGGATGAAGGTCTCTTATCTTGCAGGTTTATCTGACAGCCCTTATCTTTATTGGTGCTTGTGCCTCATCAGCCAAGGAGACAGCTTTTCAGTGTTATCCCCTTTCATGAGTTTATCTGAAAAAGTGAAGCTAATTTGTGCAAGATAACACAGGAAGTTTGAGATGGGGCAAGGAACAATCTGCTATCTGAGAGTAACAGACCATTTGAATATCCTCCTGCTCTTTAACAATAGCTCTACAAGCACTGCTAAATGGGGTACATAATGCACTACAAGCCAGCTATTTTCAAGATTGCTTAATTAATTCATATCACTTAAGTTCACATTGAAACTCACAATCAGTCAGGTTTCACCCAAATGTCAACAAGCAGCCATGAATCACAGTTGTTCACTGAGCAGTATACTGATGGCAAAATTATCAAAGCATCTGTGCTGAAACACAGATCAACAAAACCAACCAAGTATAAAGCTACCTATCAAAAATGCTAGAAAATCTCTGTCCATCTAGAGCTATTTTTTATTGTTTTTATGGTTCTTTTTAGTTAGCTGAGATTGCATTTTGAAATTAAGTTCCTTTGGCTTTATAAAGAGCACCTGCAAGCAAAGTAGGACTTTTTATAGCTCTCCTGTACTTCACTTCACTTTTTTTTTTCTTTCTTTTTTTTTTTTTTTTTTTTTCCCAGTATGTCTACCAGCATTACTGTCTGTTCCTGGGTTCTTACCCCCAGATCTAGCTTTACTAAGCAGTCTAAAGCAGGTGTAGCTTTCCGTCTGCATTGGGCAATGCCTGGTGAATGTTTCTTATTCTGCAACAAAGCAGCAGGATAAGGACTGCAGGATTATCATTACTACCTGTGGTACAGTAGTGCCCACCTGCGATGGTGCTGCCCTGCAGACACCAGGAGACATTGTCTGTCCAAGGGAACGTGCAGCCTGCTCTGTGATGTTGCCCATCTGTCTGGTGGTAGGGATCCAAGAGGTCACTGCAGGACTTCTGCAGCAACCTCCACATTGATTTCTGATGTCTTTCCTTGTCACTGCTTGTACTACCAGCACAGGAGCACGTGGGTCTACAGGGCAAAATCTAATTGACTAGAATCAACCAGCTAAAGACCTGCTCATTCTGTTTTCTTTCTTTTCCTCAAATACAGAGCTTCTAGTCAGTGGAAACTACCTGCAGATTAGAATGGTAATGGAAACAACATCTTTGGAATCCACAGCTCCCTGACTGTGTCAAGAAAGTATATGTGTTACTTTTGGCTGTTATATGTCTTGCTAATTGTTGAATAAATTCATAATGTAAGACTGCCATTATTTTTGTACATCTGAAAACGCACACCACCTATTCAAATAAGTTTCACTAGCCTTCATTAATTCGTCTCCAGTAATACTGTTATTTCCTACTGTGGACCTTGGTCTTAGAAGTATGATATGGCAAAGAGTGCTTTTCATCTTTAAAGTAAAATACAATCATGTAGCAAAACCCTTTAGTAAAATAAGGGGTAGGTATATTGCCTGAACACAGAAAGTCAGTGATAAAGCAAGGTGTTTGTCGTTGTAGAGAACATGGTCACAAAAGCAGATAAACTCAATTGAAAAGCTTTTTTCCAATTAAATTAAAAAACAAATAAACAATAAACAAACAAACAAACAAAAAACACAACTTCTTGAAGACTGCCCACTTATTTATTACCATTGTCTCAGCATGTATTAAAACTCCATTTAGCTACTTCATGGAGGACTTTGGACTTTATGCAAGAACGTCTGACTTAGAATTCCAGACATTCTATTGTTCATATATTTTTTAACTATCTGTTGTTTATTTATTTATTTATTTATTTATAATAGATAACTGGTTGAAAAGCTGAATGAACTGGAAGAAAAACACGTATATGGACTGTATAACAATGCAGGGTTAGCTGCATTGGTTAACTGTGTGCAGTGGTTACCTTCATCTGTGCCTTCTCTCTTTCGTGTTACAATTCAGCACTTTCCAATTCCAGCACTTTCTAGTGTTTTCTCTGAGTAACGCACTTTTTAGCCAGTCCTCCAAGCAGCAATGATCATGACATAGAGGTTTATTGAGCCCTTCTTTGTGACAGGAAAATCATCCTTGTATCTCCTATTGTAAAGAGGTTGGTGTGAGGTCTCAGTGCTGGCTGATGCATCTTATAGGTAGGGATGTGGGAACAGAGAGCAGACTGTCTTGATTAGTTACATGTAGAGGGGACAAAAGAAGTAGAAAAACAGCCTTCTAGGCTTTCTTCCAACACCAAGTGACCAGACCAAAAAATGTTTTTGTTCTTTTGAGTTCACTGTAAGGCATTTATAAGGTAATATAATCAAGGAACAATGGTTGCAGCTATAGTAGTCTTTTACTTTGGATCAGAAGTGTATTTTTAAACAAGTATCATCATCATCCCCACTTACCATACTTTAGTTCACATCACAAAGCAGTGTTGGAGCATACAAATTGAATTCCTTTGGTCTGAAACTAAACCAGAATATGTGCTTCAAATCCTTGCTTAATGCAGTCCAGTTGCCACCACTGGCTTGCAATCCTTGGGATCAGATCAGAGCTTGGCTGAAGTAAAACCCTTTGAAATGTGTACAGCATAGATGCCAGGTTCTTAGCACCAAATCCTTCGATTTAGAAATCTGTTCCAGTTGGTTCAAAGTGGTTGTTACTATAGCCATAGCCAGTCTAACCTACAGAGCCTCCAAAAAGAGAATTACTGGCTTCACCCAGCAGCTGCAGAAGGCAGCAGGCAGAATTCAAGGACTG
Source organism: Cygnus olor (assembly GCF_009769625.2). Classification (NCBI taxonomy): domain Eukaryota; kingdom Metazoa; phylum Chordata; class Aves; order Anseriformes; family Anatidae; genus Cygnus; species Cygnus olor. The sequence goes on from NC_049170.1 coordinate 115,059,985, forward strand.
CTGAACTTGCAGAAGAAAACAAACAAACAAACAAACAAAAACTTTGAAAAAAGCTTTCTAGCCTTCCAAATACTACTGATCCGATAACAATTGACAGTGTCATTGTTGTTGGCTAGAGGACTACGATATTTAGTACTATTTTTTGTAGGAAAAAGCTAATCCTGTAAGAATAATGATATCAACAACTGCTGCTTCTCAGTGGATCAACAATGTAATAAGCATGGATCTGAGCAGCTAAAAACTGGCTTGGCTTGGCAAATGCTTGAGACCAACCAGTTTGTTATCATTTCTGATACTAGTATGAGAAATGTTATTCATTTTTATACAATCATGTAGAATTCTTTTTTATTTTTTCCTTTACAGTACAAAAATCTAAATGCCATTTTAGTTTTTATGAAATTCTAACCAGATAACTAGTCTGGGAAAATAAATAGCTAGCCAAGTTTGATCATACAATTACCACAAGTACCTTAAATTTAAGCATAATAGGGAACTTAAGTGACAATTTCAACACTCCCAGTCAGTAAAGAGAAGAATGAAGTTGGAATAAGATAAAACTCCAAACAGTGACAAGGGTGATAGTACAATAGCTATAGCAACATTTTAAAAAATAATTTGTGAGGAATTTTTACATAAAGACAGAAGAATGCCACCACGTGATTTACTGACAAACACAGTGTCTCACGTTTATCAACAATAGAAACAGTATTGCCTTTTCTAAAAGCAAGATTCTGAAATCATGTTACTGGCAGATTTTTTTATGTGCACACATTTACCATTTTCACTTTCTGCTACAAACTACATAATTCATATATTAAAGTCTTCCCTGCCAAGTGTCTTACTAGCTTTCAGCTTTTCTGAGTGTTTTAGTGCCAGCTTTATTCCGAGTCACGTAATGGCTGAGGTGGGAAGGCACCTCTGGAGACTGTCTGGTGTGACCCCCCCCTGTTCAAAGCAGGGTCACCTACAGCAGGTTGCTAAGAGCTGTGGCCAGCTGGGTCTTCAATATCTTCAAGGATGGAGACTCCACAACCTCTCTGGGCAACTTGTTCCAGTGTTTAATCATCCTCGTAATTAAAAATAAAAAATAAAAAATTAAATGTTTTCTTATGTTTAAATGGAATTTGTTATATTTCTGTTTGTATCCATTTCATTTCAGTTTCCATTTTCTTGTGTTCATTTCCTCCTGTATTTCAGCTTGTGTCTGACACGTTTTCTTACAGCAGTGCTTAAAAATAATTAAGCTATATGTTAGTTGCCTTAATGTACTTATGGTGGACTTCATCTTTAAAACAACACAGAGGGAGGTAAGTTAATCATTGATGAAAGGACAAAGGTTTTGATTTATGATATTTTCCATCTTAAGTACCAAGTTGGTCTCAAATTCTGTCAATGCACCTGCTTGCTGACTGGATAACAACATGGACTGGTTTTCTGTGCCTGTGCTCCTAACGTGGCTTCTCTTGCAGGTGGTCTGGAGCCAGGTAAGAAAACAAAGAATACACATTCTTTATATTCTTAAGTAAATGATGCAGGTTGAGATGAGTTTGAGAAGAAAAGACTTAAGTATGTGGTTGTTGCAAAATAAGAAGTCTGTTGTCTTTTTTTTTTGTGGAGGAGAAAAGGATTTCTGTTTCCTTGGGATCCTATAGCTGCTATTTTTAATAGGCTTCGCTATACATTAGAAGAGCCTACTTGCACGCCCCATCTGAGCAAAATGTCCACTAGCATTAAAAGTAGTGTTACCAGAATTGTAAGTCTAGAGTTAGAGCCAAGATAAGTATTAAAATTTATTTTGCTACTCCATATTTGAATAGAAATATGATGTGTGTGTGTGTGTTTTTCTCACTACAACACATTTTGTATTGAAAATGATGCATTTTTAGCTGCTGGATTTGCTTTTTAATGACCATTCTCTGTTTCTCCAGTCCAGCTAAACTGCTTAATGCCAAAAAATAACAATGACAGCTTTGAGATTTTGTATTTCCTTTCTTTTGTAGAGAAGGTAGTATTTTGCTGATTTTGTGATAATTCATTGTAGAGGCCAGGTGTATTGGTGATACACAATACAATTAATTCAGAGAACAAAAACCAGTGGGTTTTTGTAAGTTCACTTCTGTTGTTAATAGCTTCAGGGTAATTTACAGAGTAAGGTATTCCTTTAAGAGGAATAATCTTATTTTTTTTAATTTATGCAACTTAACTGTCTGATTTTGTGAATCCAGCTCCAATATCTTGCTGTGGCAGTCAGATATTCTTCCTCTCCATTAAGAGATGTTCATATATCTCCCTCAGTCAAGTGTTTTACCCCAACCCCCCAACTCACATAGCTCCCTGTATCCCCCACTGCCTTGAGCCCTACACTTCTATTTCCTCACACATCACAACTTCTTCTTCCCCTGTTACCAAATTTTTGGACACTCAACCCTCAGCCTTGTTTAGATTCCACTGAAGGCTTTTATAAATCATACAACAGGTGGTGCAGACTGCTACCAGCATCTACAAGCTATCACCCATCAAGCTGACTCCTAATAACCAGTTCCTGTGTGAGGCAGGAGCTTAAGATCATGAGGGCTACTTACTTGGTTTCCATGTTCATTATGGCCAGGAAGAGCTCCTTTCATACTTCTGGATACCAATACCTTAAGTTACATAGTCTGGAGAAAACACTGGTAAGTTAGGATGTCTCATCCAAACTAGCTGACCATATTCCACATGAAGTCTGTGGTGAGACCAGGAAATTTTCATCAGGTGATTCATCACATCTTTGAGTAGAAGCTCAGCGAGGTACATCATCTTTTAGACATGCCAGGACATCATGGCGGTGCCATACCTATTTTCAGGAGAGATGAATTATGTATACAATTACCCATTTATTTCTCCACTGATTACATGTCTAATTTCAATGACTAAAATAGGTGAGGTGTTTTTCCCAACTGTTCAGGGTGCACTTGAATTACTAAACAGTTAAATGTGCTGACAAGCCATGGTTTGACCCACCTTTAAAGTAACTTAATTCACATGAATCATGTTGTTTGCCAAAGTTAGGGAAAAATATTATAAATGTTCAGAAAAAATGTTCTGGGTAGATTTAAAAGTAGCGTTGGTTAGACTAAATTAGATTCCTCCTTGGTAAACCGCAGTTCATGTAACCTCCCCCTGTATGTGACTGTGAACTGTGAATCTGTTATTTGTTCACAACATTTTCAGAGACTAGAAATTCATCGTATGGGTCTCAGTTGTCAGGCTGGTGCTGAGACTGAAGCTGTTTCTACTCAAACAAGTAATACACAGATACTCCTTTGGGAATTCAGTGTTCTGCTGTTCGGATTCACATGCCTAAGGACCTAATTTTGTTCAGAAACAAGTAGAAAGGAATGATGAAAGGAATTCCTTCTGCGTAGAACATTCAGCAACAGTTTTCAGATACCGGGGACCAGCCTGGATTTCAGTTGCTTGCTGAATGTGGTATTCTTCAGTGATGGCCTCATAATTTGGTTTATGCACCATAAATACCACTGGACTTAGCTACAGTTATTTCAGTTTATGAGCTTTGGCTGCAGATAGAGGAGCTTTTCCATGAGCTAGCCAGTTTTTACCTTTAGAGCAGTTACGTTTTCTGATTAGTAGAAATGGGAACATTGTAATTATTGAAACTAAAGAAATTTTACTTTCCATTAATGGCTGTAAGTTTATTCAATACATATAGCTATGATTCCTCTCCTCCATCAACAATCTTTAACAGGAAAGACCACAATGTGATTTTAATTTTTTAATATTACAAACTTTACTTCTCAATGTTTTTCTCTCACGTTACCTGGAAGTCTGTCTGAGGGCGGGAGTTTAATAGCAATAAATTGCTCAAAGCATGTATGACACATTTCGCTTGCATACTTTTATCTTGTTTTATAAGCTTAAGTTTCATTTCAGATCTTGAATACAAGGATCAGATACTGTCTTGGGGATATCTTGTGATAAAGGAACATAATGATAGGATATGAGTGCAATAGAATTTCAGAATGCAAGAGACATCTATTGACATTACATATTTATGGGTGATTTGTCTGGAAAATATATTTTGTTTTATTGAACTGTATCCATATATATTTATATGATTATTCTTTTTCTAAATCACTGTTTTTATTTCTCATGTATCAGTGTAAACCTGAATAACACCAGTTAACTCAGTGAAATATGAGAGCAAAATCAATCCTTCAGCATTTGTGCATTTACATTTGCACAACTCTAGCAAGGGTTTTACAATGGACTTTTCCATGATGACACTAGGTTTTTAAGAGTCAGGTATATTGAAACCTACCATAATCTGAAACAACCCAGAACTGTGAGGTACTTGTTCTCTAATAACATGACCGCTTCAGGAGAAATTGGGTTAGGAAACAGATTCTACTCAATGGTTTCTGGAACTGACACATCCAGGTAAAAAATCTTAAACTTCTAAATTATAGCCTCCAGTTGGTTAGGCAAAAAAAAATGTTTTTCCCCTCTTAAGCAATCAGAAAAAATGATTAAAATCTGAGAAAAATGATGAAGAAACAGTTTGAAATCATTTTAGTTCAGATGAATCAAAAGGATAAAATGAGATTTCAGGCTTTTGTATTTACAGTATTTTTTGTGCCATTTGCTGACATTTTTACAAGACAGTCATTTCAGATTGAAAAAGGAATCTTTCATTAGAAAGCCAAAGCAGGACATTCTGGCAATTTCTATACTTTCTTCCTGAGCCTTTCCCAAATGAAAAAAATATATATATATTCTTTTTTTTTCTTCTGCATTTGGTTACTGTTTTTTTATGAATCCAATCAGTCTTAGGGCCCTCAGTTATGTTGGCCTTCAAAATTATTCCTATCTTTATGTGCCAAAATTCATGTCTAAAAGAACACATGCATTTAAATCTCTCTTGAATATTCTGGCCATACAATTTTCTTATCCACTATACAGATGGAAGAACTGACCAAAATTTAATGTTGTTTTGGACTACATGGACTTGATTTTTGAAGCTTTTCAGTATTGTGAGCTTGTACTGTTCATTGCTTCTAATGGAAGCTGCAGATATTTACCACAGTGGAAAAATACATTCTAAAAGATCTTACATGCAAAATTACATATAGGAAAGATAGCAAATTATTTATACAGAGAACAAAATCAATCAGGAGTAGGGGAGGAAACTATAGCAAGAATTAAAGTAAAAATCCCACCCTGCTATACAGAATTGGAGTTATAACTTACTATTTGATGTATCCACAACTTATATTGTCAGGCCTTAAAATTTAAGTGTTGTTTACCTTCAGTTTTTGAACTTCTTTTCAAACATGCAAATAAAAACATACAAATTTCATAGAAGTAATAGGTTGTGAAAACTTCACAGGAGCAGTACTGGGTGACTTGCTTGTTGGGCAACCTGGAGTGGGAGAGTCCAAAGCTGTCACAAGCAAATGAACATCTCCAGTCAAAGGAGAAGACATTTGGTCCGATCAGCCCAATACAAAGCATGGTGCTAAGTGCTGTTAGTTGAGCATAAAACTTAAACTGTTATACTCTTATACCGTTGAGAGAATAATGTTAGTTGCATTTCACTGTGTGCCTTTCTAATAATACTTTTTTTTTTTCTTCCCTCTCCCCAGACTGCTCCAGAAACTACTGGTGAGTTCTGCTTACAGATCTATTTGTATGCATGGGAGGCATTCAAAAAAAAAAAAACCCAGCTGCTCATAAACATCACTAGGACAGACGCAGATTTATAATTACTGTTATTGTTATTGCATTAATTTTCACACATCATAAAGATAACAGCAAGGGCTAATGTCCTACCTCACTTGTCTTTTTACTTTTCAGAAATAGACGTAGATGGAGGAATTGATCAAGACATCTTTGACATCAATGAAGGTATTTTCTTTTTAAATTCAGTTTCTCTTTTAAATTCCATTTTTTTTTTTTTTGGTAGCAATAGATCAATAGAATAACTGTATGTTAACTTCCTTTTCCCTTTAGCTTTAGGACTAGACCTTTTTGAGGGAGACATCAAACTTGATGGGGTGAGTTCAAATATTAAATATAACACAAGAACTGTGTCATCGACTTATGCAATGTAAAGTGTTAGTGGCATGAAAATGATTGATGCATCCTGCTCATACTAACAATAAATACTGTTTATGTTACAATAAACTGAAAATGTTTGGGGATAGATTTCTACAAATGTCATAGACAATGAAGGATTTGGGTGGATTTGCAGAAACATTATCTAGAATAAGGTCAGTCTAGCCATTAGTCAATATTATTAACATTGTGTTTTCTTCACTGTGGTTTTCATATTTTCACTTTTAAGATATTCAGCAGCACAGATCACATCCAGACAGGGTTATATAAAACATTCTTAATTTATCTGCACAATATTTATTATAAGCCAATTAACTTTACAGACCAGTACTGCAAAACCTTCATCATATATGTAGATTCACCAAAGCCATTGGAAAATTAGATCTGTGAGTAATACCACATTTTAAATCATCTGTCCCATATCCCTGTCCAATCAATAATATTAAAAAATATTTGCATAGCTAATGACACCTCAAAGATACCTAGTGAAAACACCTAAATTGTCTTATACGCCTAAAAGGGGCAGTGTTTTCCTCTCCCTTTAGGTGAACTGCTGCTGCTCAGGCATATCAATGGAAGCAAAGAAAGCACTGGTTAAGGGCACAGGAACGAACCCTTGCATTGTGAAAAACTAGAGAGTTATTGATGTCTGTGCTCATTTCAGGACTTTAGATCTTAATGCTTCCCAGAGGAGGTGAAGTTCTGCTCAAACATATCAAAATCTCAGGCAATCTGTATGGAGAAAATGCTGCAGAAATCAGAGTCATTAGTAGAAGAGAGTGAAAGGACTTCAAACCTGAGCCATGGACCTCTGAGTGATCTGTCAAAGTCTTTGAATTCTTTGATTCCTTATATGTCTTAAATGGACTTGTAAGAGACATAATGCATGTTTTGCATTAGCGTTTTGCATTAGCACTGTTTTAGTTTTTGATCATAGATCAGTTTGTACTGAAAACTGCATACTTATTTTTTCTCAGATGCAGGAGCGAAACTCCATCATTGGTGACAACTATCGGTGGCCCCACGTTATCCCCTATGTCCTTGATGATAGCCTGGGTACAGTATTTGCTCTTGACAATGTGTTTATGTCATGTTGATTGAAATGTTAAATACAGGTCAGCAAATATCTGTGGCATCTTTTCCTCTTCCCAGTGCCACACTATAAGTCTAGAGCATTTCCCACAGCAGGATTAGGCCCAGGTGTGCACCAGCAGGATATATCACCTTGGTCTTGGGGCTGGGGTCCCACCTCCTTTCTTAACCTGGATGCTTCTTAACCTGCCGTAACCCAGCAGACTGGTTTGTTTTTAAAGGCACTTGTCTAAGACATGAAACTGTACTAAGCAGAAGAAATAAAATGGCACTGAAGATCTTTTTAAAGCCAGGAAGCTTACTTGGTCATTTATATCACTTAGACCACTGATGGCAACTTGCTATTCTGGCTTGCAAATAAGTTTGCAATGACACATTGCTAGGTGCCCTGCCGTGGGGCCAGGGACACATCACAGCCAGTCTCCTTCCCTTCACTTCCACCCAGCTGTGGCTTTGCATGGCAGAGGTGAGTGGTGAGACAGGGAGTAGGAGTCCTTGCTGTATACCAGGTGAGGAGACTGTGCCCTCACTACACAGTGAGGAGTCATCCTTCTGGTCTATGACAGAAAAATATCACCCACCCCCAGTTTAGGTTAGGAGCTAAAACATTGAGGGGTTTGAAACCATGCAATCTGCTCAGAGGAGATAAGCCAGACACAAAGTCAGCACGTTCAAGTCCTGGAGAGATTCTATGACAGATATGTAGCTTGCAGTTTGCACTAGGTGAAATCCAATGTCTTCGTTCCCTGTTTCTTTAATACTTGCTCAGATAAATCTCAACAAAGTGAGAGAATTTACAAAATTAAGAACCACACGCTATGATGTATTATATATCTAACATGTCATATTTTATACTGAAGTACCAAAGCAGAATTACAGAGAAACAAAACAGGAAAAAGATAAAATGCCACAACTGCCTAATTTATGTTTTTTAGGTTCTTACTCAGGCCTTAATCTAGCAAAAAGCTTGGTTATTTCAATCAAAGATTGCTGAAGCAAGATCCACCCTTAGGACTTGCTCTATACGGGTATCAGGACAAACCGATTGGCTCAATATTGACAAGAACGCTGTTTGCTTTGCAGAAATTAATGCTAAGGGGCTCATCCTCAAGGCATTTGAACAGTATCGACTCAAAACCTGTATTGATTTCAAACCTTGGGAAGGAGAGAAGAATTATATATCTGTGTTCAAAGGAAGTGGGTAAGAGGAATAATATAAAATAATTGTAATCCTTTTTGGCTACAGACTGTTTTTATGACCAATATTCACTCTAAAATTCATCTGATTGTAATTTTCTAGTTTGGTTGTGTCCTATTTCCAGTCATTTTTAACTAGAAATTGTAGTAGCTTCCAAAACAGGTATTACCTTGGTAGTAATTAACAATTTCTTGCTGATGTTTGTTTCTAAATACAAGAAGTAATTAAGACCTTAAAGAGGTAATTTTCTTGGCATGACAAAAGATCTGAAACAAGCCAATTACCTTCTTGACTGATCTTTGTCTATATGGACTGTCACTTTCACATGGCCATAGTAAGCATACCTTAGTTTTTAGGAAAAAAAAAATATATACCCAGTGGAAATGTGATCGTTTTAGCTGTGGGAAAACAAATTTGTTTCATTATAACAAATGGAGTTCTGTTTGAACAATGTCAGATCAGCATTCAGATATTTTTATATACAGCACATCATTGAGACATTTTATGGAGGTTTCAGTTTATTTACCTATTTGGATCAATAGTTATGCTATTTCACCTCAAGTTTTGCAAAATAAGATTCTAGAAAAAGGTGTCAAAATTGCATCAACTTCTTCGCTAAGATAGTCTCTACCAAACAGTGCAACAGAACAAATATATTCTCCAAGCTATGCTGGACTATTTCTCTCACGATAGATAAGGAGATCAGGGAAATCCTGGTAGCCTAGTGAGGAAATTTACTTTCTGAAAATAATTTCCTGATACAAGAATGCATTCATAAATGGGAAAAGATTTTCTGATAATCGAAATATTTCCCATTCCCTTTATCTTGTTCTGAGATATTTGTAGCAGATAATTGTTTCAAAATTTCCTTAGTCTCTGTCTCTTTACATTTTCTACTCTTCATACTAAGCACGTGACTTTCAAACTCAGTCCTAAAAGATGTATAAGTGGAGACTTAGGAAGCAATGTGTTTTCCCAGTCTAACGACTCTTTGGCTCTTTGAGCCAAATGGAAAACTCATGTAGCTAAACTCTAGAGTTCTTTGTCACATAAGTCATGCATTTTCTAATAATTGTACCTGAAAAAAAAAAAAAAAAAACGTACCACAGTATTTAGCCTATGACAATTCAGAGACTTCTGCACAATGGTTCATTTATTAACTTATTATTTACTTCCTATTAGAAATAAATGAGTCATGGTGATTAAGACAAGTCACACTATTTGGATAATGTGTCTTGCCTTCTTGCCTGGTGTGTTGCTTGCCCTGAAATGTTTCTATTATCTCAGTTATCATAGTTATTATAGCACTAAAACTATCCATGGTCACCATACTTTTTACAAGCCTGAAGTTAAACTCAGCAGACTCCTGAAAATGGCTGTCCAGTTTCAGTGAGCTAGCTTTGGGCTGTACAAAGAAATTACTAGAACAAACCCTGCATTAACTGCCTTTCATTTCATTCAATTCCCATGGTCTGGTATGGACAAGGTAAAGAATACATGAAACAACCCATTTCCACTCTGCCATTCCTAGTTTTTTGTTTGTCAGCTAGGACTCCGCTGGCTGCACACTGAAGAACTCAGTCCAGAAGGTATGGCACACATAGAGGCACAAAGGTCCTGGCAATGCCATCCAGATTCATAAAGTTTTATTGCACCAAAAAAAAAAAAAAAAAAAGATGATAAATCATCTTCACCTTTCTGATCTGGCTTGCATCTATGAAACATGTAGAAAAAGGTGAGGGAACTTTCCTAGCAGGTCACAAAATTCTCGCCTGGATTATCTTTTTGAATTCAAATGAAATCAACCACAAAGGAAACCACCTGTCATTCTGTTGTCTGCCTTGTATAAAAACAAGCCTGCAGTCTCTGATACACATACACAGTGTATCCCTACACAAAAAAAACTACACAAAAAGCTCTCTCCTTTTTTTTTTAGGAGGACGTTGGTGTAAAAATGTGCCTGGAATAACTGCTGCTAATAATTTGTAGGTAGTATCATTGCTATTGATGGCATGTATAGCCTTATCACCTGTCTTCCAAAAAGCAGGCTGGTGAGGTTAGTGAGAGCAGTTACTTCCCTGCTCCTCTAGCCTCTGACAGAGCAACTAGCAGTGCAGAAAGCATTGAATTGGTGAAACAGGCTCTAACACGTATGGAGAAGCTGGCATTTTCCACCATTTTCTCCCTTCCTAAAGACATCACTCCCTTGGGGTGGTCCCAGGTGTCCCTTGTCCCACTCACATGGTTTTATTCTCAGCACTGAGTGATGCAGAGTGCACGTTTACTCCTTCTGTGGTTGCGGAATGATGGTGTCGTAGGCATTTGGCAGACTGAAGGCAAGGCGATACTGCATCCCCTGGTGTTTGGATGCTGATATTAACAAGTGTCCAGGATGTGCTTGTAGCCTGCTGCGCTCTACACAGCAGCTGCAAAGCCAGAGGTGTCTGCTTTAGTATAAAGTGGGCCCAGAACTATAATGGACTTCTTAGACTTTTGCACTATCAGAAAAAAAATCATAGTCAATATGAGGCCATGTTCAAGGGAAGCCAGTGAAATTATGGATGCTGTATATGCTCCCTCCCAGGCCTCGTGCTGTGATTTTAATGAGTAATCAATAGCTAAGGCCTGTGCTGGTTTGTGGAAAGAGAAATCCTGTAGAGTATGTTGCACTAGTAAGTTGCAGGGTCCTACAGTGCCTGGTGTGCTTGCTTTTTACATTTCTGGGGTGATGGGACTGCAAATTCTATGGTGTATTTTGTGCCCTATTAATTTTATGGACTTCATTGGGTAGGTGTTGATTTATTTACTGCGTAAAATATCAATTTAAATGTGCTTGCTAGTTTGTGGACATGGGGTGCCATTTTATTGGCTTGTGCAGATAGCTCACAGATTTATTTATTTTTTTATTCTTTAATAAAAACTTCCGGCATAGCTGTGGTTTTGCACAGCCTTGTGAGTGTGTGTCAGCAACAAGTGCCCTAGCACCATGTCTCACAAATAGCAAGAAAGAAAAGAGGTTATGAAAAGCCCTGTCAGACCCACCAGCCTTTCAGAGAGTAAGTGCGGTCCCCTGGGGTGGACCTGGCCTGGCAGTCGCAACCCCTCACCAAAGCAGAAGGCCAGCACAATGTGGAGAGGCAGCTGAGATGGAAGAGGTGAGAAGTGGCATGACCATGGTTTGTCTGGCAATAAGGCAGGTCCAAAGTGTGCTTGCAGTCAGTTATGATGGTCCAGCTTAGTAGCAGCAAACTTGTTAATTTGCAGTAAATAAATTGTTTCAAATCATGTGCCCATAGTCTTTGATGTTTGTCTTCGTCCCTTTTTTCTGTCACAAATAAACTTTTTTTTTTCTTTTTTTTTTTTTTTTTTTCTGCTAATGAAAACCTATTAAAAGCAATCCAGCCAGAGCGGGAGAACTGCATATTCATCGAAGCAGAGCTAAGTGTGGGAGGAAGGGATCCAGTAAGAAACAGATCAATGAAAAAGTGTTCACTGTTGAAAATGTAACTTTAGCACTCAAAATATGCCTGTTGAACGGACTGAATCTGGAGTTTGCAGGGCACAGGAGTGGCATGTGCTTCACAGATCCATCTTTCAATCTTATTTCCACATTAGTTGCTGGTCCTCAGTGGGAAACCGCCAAGTGGGCTTGCAGCAGCTCTCGATCGGAGCCAACTGTGACAGGATTGGGACCATTGAGCACGAGTTCCTTCACGCGCTGGGCTTCTGGCACGAGCAGTCGCGGTCCGACCGGGATGACTACGTGTCCATCATCTGGGACAGGATTCAGTCTGGTCAGTCACTCCGTTGATTTCCCATTCGGGCTCTGGTGTGATGTATTTTGGGTGTGGAACATCTCTTTCTGCCTTCCTCCCATGGCTGAAATATTCTCCTGCCTTGACTTATTTTTCAAGGCCAGCATATCAAGCAATTAAATGTCAAGTGGCATCTATTTGGGACAGACAGCCTCATTTGTTGTTGTTGTGGTTATTACTCGTGTCACGGCAGTTCCCAGAGTCCTAACCAGAAATCTGAGGCCTACTGTGCAAAATGCCATGCAGGCAAGCAACAGAAGAGAGTAATTTCATTTGTCTGATACTATAAAATCACTATTACTGAGGGAGCCTTTAAATAATTAAAAAATAATCCTGCCCTGCAAAACCTGGTGTGACCAAAACCAGCAGAAAATCTGGAGGGAAGGGGTTGGCCTTTCTCTTTCTCCTCTGCTTGCATCCCCAGGGAGGGCATGCAGGCTGGGGAGACCCTTTTTAGGTTTCCATCATGCAGGCTGTTATTTCGGCAACACAGCTTTCCATTACAACCACGTTGTGGCATATTTGGCACAAGCCAGCCTGTGGCACAGGGTTCCTTAGGGCTGTGGTCGATGCCTACTTCAGCACACCACCATCCTCTGTGGCTTCCATGCAGCTTTGAAAACAAGCCTGAGCCCAGACATGGTGCTGGCCTGGCTCAGGCATACTCAGAGGACTCGCAAGCCCATCAATGTTTATGAGTAGCTTCATGGTGAAAAGATTTCTAATTTGTGAAAAATCCTTCCTTCATGCAGCAGAAATCATCATGTTACATTCCAGTGGCTGAAAAGGGAAGCTAAATAAATCTAGTCTAGGATTAAAACAGTTTTACAGAGTAAGTACAAGAAAATAATTACCAAAAAAACTCTTGGGGGGTCTAATGGATTCTCTGACACCTTATGTACATCAAAACTTGGCCATCTTCAGCAATAAACGATTTTTCCTTTTATTTTTCCCATTCAGGTAAAGAACATAATTTCAATAAATATGATGATAAAACATCAGACTCCCTGAATGTTCCCTATGACTATACGTCTGTGATGCACTATAGCCAAACTGCATTCAGGAATGGGACTGAACCAACTATTGTGACGAACATACCAGACTTCATGGATGTAATAGGGCAGCGGATGGATTTTAGCGATTATGATCTCCAGAAACTGAATCGACTGTACAATTGCTGTAGGTTTTTCCATTTCCTTTAAATTCTTGCTTCTGGTAGTTGAAGGAAATAAGGGTGATATATACATGCTGGACTCATCCAGCCACAAGTAAAAGATACGCAAACGTATTTGGAGAAGTGAATTGTGTTAAAAACACCAGAAATAATGGTACAGCTAGAAATAACATAGCCCTCCTGCAGAAACACTGCTGTGTAGCTGAGTTTTCTGTGCAGTTCCATTTGACCTTTAGTTAAAAACCAGCTTCTCTCAGCAGCTGATTTTGTTCATCCCTTCGGTGGCTGTTTAAAATATGTGCTTCTGAACAAAGCTTTTTTTTTTTCTTTCTTTTTTTTTTTTTTCTTCACCCCCATTATTCCACAGCTGTTCAGACAGCATACAGAAATTAGTGTCTTTGCTGTGGCTCTCATACCTACTCAGCTCTCAAGCAGTCTGTGAGACAGAATGTGTGTCCATGCAAATAGGTTATGGATGCTGTTAGGAAGAAAATGCGAGCACTGAAAATTGTTGATTTTAGTTTCAAACCAGCCCCTTAGAAAAGTGGTCAAAAGACCGGTTTTGCTCACATGGGATTTCTTTTAGAAAGTTGAGTGACAATAAGAGACTGGGCAATATAATTCTGAATTGTGACTGCATCTGTTGTGCCCTGGCACTCAGATGAAAACTTTACTTCAGTGCCTCAGTACACCAAGCAGTGAGTAAGGTCCTACAATTACATAAAAAAAAAAAAAAAAAAAAAAAAAAAAAAAAAAAAAAACACAGTGTATTTTTATGAGTATAATGTTCTGATGGAAATATTTCTGTTCACATGGGTCTAAACCAAACACACACTTGCACTCAGCCTTAGCTTCCAGCACTTGACACACAGTCAATTAGCTCTTACGTAAGTGCTTAGAGCTAAGGATGTCATTAACAGTGGACAGGGTCCTTCTTACTCTCCATTAATCTTATATACTTCTCATAATTCTCACATATTATATAAATTCTTCATGACATTATAACTTTATTCTTAACCAACAGTCACATGTCCTTAGTGAAATAAACTCCATACATGCTGAAACTAGTGACAAAACTCCCACTACCTTCAGGGCAATCAGGATTTACTCTTCTCCCTGCTCTGTCACTTGGCATAGTATATATAAGGTGTACGATATTCATAAGTGGTCTTCAGATCACCCACTGATTGCTCAATGGCCCCTGTGCCATGGAGGACAGGTTCTTCATGGGTCCCAGCCCTCACCCACCCAGCTGCTAAACTGATCCTTTCAAGTTAGAGGAAAGACCAAGAATGCCAGGCAGGTGTTCTCCCAGAGGAATCAAAAGATTGCCTTTTTTTTTTTTTTTTTTTTTTCTTCTGAGCAGGATTTTAGGAAAACTTTAAGCTGAATTCCTGCTAAAGGCCTTTGAGGTTAGGAATTGACATTAAAAATTGAAAACTTGGTTCTTAAAACTGAAACAAACAAACAAACAAACAAACAAACAAAACTACAACCAACAGCATAAGTATTCCTGACCGGTACTTTAGTTCTGCTCTGGTTTCTTCTTCAGGGCATATGATAAAGGTAGATTTCAGAAAGTTTTCCCTTTCTAGTACATTAAGTAACAGAACAGATCATGAGGTTCCTCAGCCACTGGAAGTTAGGACTCAGCACTCATCCCCCCATGTGCTGTCTTCCAGTCCAGCCTTTCACTAAACAGTGAGAAAATATCTGTCTTTTAGTGCAGATGAGGTTCAAAAAGCCCTTCTCCTGTGTCATTAATTAATCTAAGAAATGGACTGAATGCTGTTGGGTCTTGCTTTTCTCTCTTCTTTTCCTTGAGTTCAGCATGCCATGCCAGCCAGCACTTTTTAATTAGTTAGGGTACAGCTTTCCTGTTTGGGCAAACTGGTTTCATATTTTGTTTCATGTTTTGATTTCAAAGAGTTCTTTCATTTAATAATTCACAATTCTTCTTGCTTTCTTGTTGACACCTTTGCTGTTTTTTATTTATTTTCTTTCTCCAACCTTCAATATAACATTTACCGTGAAAATCTTTCCTTGTTTTATTTTTATTTTTATTTTTTTACAGCATTGCACAAATACTGTATCTTAAAAAGTATCAGTTATACAACACTTCTGATAGCATTGCTATCTCATAGAGTATTGTTAGCTTTCTATGAGGACAGTACAAAATAGCTCAGCAGTGCAAGTAATTTGGCAGCAGTTCAAATTTAAGTGCTTCCCTGAGCTACAGTCTAAGTGAAACATTTGGCATGCCATTGCGATTGATTTTTGTGACACTCAAGGTCCTTTTTTTGTGGTGCAATGAAACCTTTAAACCCAACACAATATTTTATACATAGGTTGAAAAGCAATAATCATGAAACATTTTATTAACTTAGTTATTTTCAAATCATAGCTGCTGTTACACAGAACTCAGTTGTAGTACAACGCGAAACAAATCTAAGAATAGGGATAAACCTGGACTGTGGGTCTGTGTCTTCTTTTACTCATCCAGAGTTTGATTTAAACAGAGAAAACATTTCATACAGTATTTTCCCTTTCCTAGTCAACGGCAGTCTTCCACCACTTTATTTTTGACTTGTTAATATCCAAACCAGATCTTCAAAATTTGTATGAGATGAGATATCCACCACTCTCAAACGTACCTTTACCAAATGTTTTTCCAATTCTGCATTTTGAAAATCAAGCAGAATGAGCAATTGCTCATTGCAGTGAAATGCTGTTGCTGTACTGTATTTCAAAATAAGTGCTCCAGTAGGTAAATTAGTGAAACTTTACCAAAAGCTGTGACCATGTATCACAACCTAAAGAAAGCAGAGGAATGAATGGGAAGTCCTCAGACCTTTTGGCTATGTGAAGGTTGATTTGTCAGGGCTGGTGTTAGTGTTCCTTTTAAAAATAAAAGATATCATATGATAATTAGCTGGCAGCCTCCTGTGCTTGCTAAGTGCCCAGAGTGGTCCCGATGACATCTTATTAAAGTCAATGTTAATTGCCAAATGCTTTGAGTTCCTGAACTTTATATGTATGAATGCTGATGGTATTTGAAGCCACTGATTATTTTGTATTTGCACTTCTTAGTCTGTCTCTGCTCTTGACTTTGAATATCTTGTACTAAATGTGTGCCGTGTAACAGAGATTCATGCTTTTATTATATGTATTTATTTATTTATTTAATATTATAGCCTCCTCCCTAAGTTTCATGGACACATGCAGTTTTGAACTTGAAAATATTTGTGGCATGATTCAAAGTTCAGATGATAGCAGTGATTGGCAGCGTTTGTCTCAGGTTCCTACTGGGCCTCATACTGATCATACTAACATGGGAGAATGTGAAGGTACGAAAAAATACTGTTCTTATCTCTCTGGGAAAATTTTTCTGCAAAGGCAAGTGAGTTGACTTTGCTCTCGGCCTTGTTCTATGTTTATTTGTTGACAGACTACAGTTAACTTTTGAACCAAGCAATATAAAACTGTATAGTTAGGGACGCCATGTGACACATTCTGTTTTCTGCTTATTAGAGAAGATTCAATGTTCTTATCTCTTTTGATCTGTTCTTTAATCTCAGTGTCACATCCTCACATGAGAATTATGTAAAGTGTTCTAACCTATGGTACAGGCACATCAGAAAGACTGCTGCTTTTCTGAATAATTGCTCAGTAAATTTTTGGAAAGGATTGGTATTTAGCAATTACGTATGTTATCAGGGCTCAGGTGAGCAATCCACATAGAATCATAGAATTGTAGAACCATAGAATGTCCTGAGGTGGAAAGGACCAACAAAGATCATTGAGTCCAACTTCTGGCTCCACACAGCACCACCCGAAAATCAGACCACGTGTCTGAGAGTGTTTTCCAAATGCTTCTTGAGCTCTGTCAGGCTTGGTACCATGACCACAGCCCTGGGGAGCCTGTCCCAGTGCCCGACCACCCTCTGGGTGCAGAACCTTTCCCTAACACCCACCCTGACCCTCCCCTGTCCCAGCTCCGTGCCGTTCCCTCGGGTCCTGTCGCTGTCCCCAGAGAGCAGAGCTCAGCGCCTGCCCCTCCGCTCCCCTCGTGAGGGAGCTGCAGGCCGCCATGAGGCCTCCCCTCAGCCTGCTCTGCTCTGGGATGAAAAGAATGTAGCCAGTAGTTTCCTAATTTGTCAAAGAAAACTGTGAGTTCAGGAGCTTAAACCAGTCCTCCAGAGAGAATGTCAACTGTGAATTACTGGCTCTGGGTGAACAGTTAAACGAGAGTACCCATGCTTTTGAGTACAAATTTCTAGAGACAGCCAAAAAAAAAGAGAAAAATAGAGTTCAAAGGAGAACAGTTCTGCCCCTGAAGAACATGAACAAGTACCAGCCCTCAGTCTGAAGATTTAGACAGGATATAGCTTACTGTAACCCTAACTTTACTGTCTTGTAGATTTATCAAAATATGATGTTAAGAATACATGTGCAGCAGGAAAAATTTGTTTTCACTCTCCTCTACCATTCATTTTTAATTTTGACAGGTTCTGGCTACTTCATGCATTTCAATACCAGTGCTGTCACACAGGGAAGCACGGCATTCCTGGAGAGCCGAATTCTGTATCCCAAAAGAGGCTTTCAGTGCTTGCAATTCTATTTCTATCACAGTGGAAATGAAAGCGATCTGCTCCATGTCTGGGTCAGGGAGTATTCTTCAGCCCATCCAAATGGTACTTTGAGATTCATTGAACAGATAAAAGGTATGGAATAAAATTTCATTTTGGTTTAATCTATACTTGGTATCCATTTCAAAGTTTTGGGGGAAATATTGTATGAAAGTGACTCATCTCCTAGTTTTATTCTTTTGCTTCTTCTCTAACTATGTAATTGAATCTCTGCTGGTGAAATTATACTTGATGGATCCTCAGTCAACCATTTTCCTATAATATAATCAATTACAACAAATTACAAACTCTTGCATTATCAAGATAGTTTTCTCACCAAAATAGCTAAAATTCCATGAACAGTCATTTTGACTGTTATAGAATTGCTGGTATCAATAGCAACAGATGAAGTTGGTCATTAGACTAAATTGCAATGAATAAGAAAGAAGTAATAAAGAAATAGAAAGTATAAGTGCCCTGGAATACCTAACATACAAAGACAAAAAAAAAAAAAGATAAATACAATTCAGCTTACTTTTTCAACAAGGTTTGGAGTGACTTATCTGAAATACAGAATCATAGAATCATTTAAGTTGGAAAAGACCCATAAGATCATCAAGTCCAACCATCACCTAACACTACCAAGTCCACCACTAAAGCATGTCCTTAAGCACCATATCCACCAGCCTCTTAAGTACTTCCAGGGATGGTGACTCTACCACCTCCCTGGGCAGCAGACCATGATTTGTATTTTGAAGAAAACTAAATTTTTGTGGTTTTAAGAGTCTATGGTCTGCAAAATGAGCAACAGATGTCAGTTAATGGATAAAAGAGGTCCTTAAGCTAGAATTGCCAAAGTCACCTTTTGATTAAACCATATCCTCAGATATTTCACTATTGTTTGATCTCAATTACAGCTACAACTAATTCAGTCTGCTAGTTACACAAAGGTCTTGGGGAGTTCTTTTACATAGTAGATATCAAGTCTGCTTCTTCTGCCTCTTTCTGTGCCTTTAGGCTCAGCTACTATTCGTGCCTGTTTACAAACCCAAAACTGTTTTTGCTGTTCTGCAGCAGCTCTGGTTGCCTTCAGCCAGGAGCAGGGCAGGCAGTGGGGGCATGACATATTACACTGCAGTAGCTGTTTTGCTCATTGAACATGAGTCAGAAACACCTGTCTTGCATATAATCTGTGCAGTTCAAACAGGCATTACTTAACACAGGAGGAAATTTAATGGAAAATAGTGGGGTGTTTTGTTCTTGTTTCTGGGCTTATTTTTTCTCCTCCAAATTAAAACAACAATAATGAAAAACAGCAAAAAAAAAATGAGTTTCATGTCTGAGATACATTATATTGTGTTTAGAACTGTTAGGAAAGTGAAGCATGAGTTCTGTACTTGGGATTGGCACTGCCTGGTCCAGAAATGTAGCTGAAAGCCTGGCCTTCGGTTCAGGTGAACAGAAACCAGCCAGCAAAAGAAATTATTTTGCTGCATGTACTATTAACAAAGGATGTCCTACTTTCACTTCTTTCACTTGCCTTAAAAGTCCTTTGTGCAAAAGTCTTTGCTTCTGTGCAAACTGTTCTTGCAGTCAAGTGGGATTTACTAGTGCAGGCACTTCTAGACACAGAACCAGACTTGCACTGAGGTTTTATTACATGAAGTAGGTTTTACAATTGCCAGGCTCTAATTTGAACTTAATATCATTAATCATTTGATGGGTGAATAGTGATTTTGCAGAGGCAAATTTCCAGCAAGCCATTTAAATATTAAAAAAAAAAAAAAAAAAAAAAAAAAAGTAATAAATGAACATATCTTGCACTTCTAGGCTCCCAGAATCCTCTGCAGCTTTTTTTTTTTTTTTTTTTTTTTTTTTTTAGGATCTGTTGTTATTCAGTTATTTAAACATATTTGGCTCTGATTTTTTCTTTGCAATAACACAGGTGACATTTTGTAAATTTAATTATCACAACATTTGGACTAATTTAATGCAATGTTCTTTAAAAATGTAAAAGAAAAAGAAGTCTGAAAACATTACCATTGTTTTCACTCTAATTAAAGAGCTGCTATGCATATTAAATCTGGTGAAAAAATGAATTGAAAGAATATGAACTTGCACTGAAAAAAGTAACATGTAGAAGAAAAATGTTCCATCACTTCAACGCCAGTGGAACTGAGGAATTCATACACAGCATTAAGATAGGCTCTCTAGACCTGTACAGTGTTTGATTGTACTGCTTACTTAGAAATCCCTACTCTTGTTTTTCAGGTGCACCTGCAAATTACTGGCAGCTCCATCACGTTTCTTTGAATGTCACAAGTAAATTCCGGGTGGTGTTTGAAGGTGTGAGAGGAACTGGCTTGTCAAAAGGAGGCCTCTCTATTGATGACATCAACTTGTCAGAAACACAGTGTCCTCACCACACCTGGCATATCAGAAACTTCACACATCTCCTCAACACGAGTCCTGCAGGGCCAGCAGGAAGAATATACAGTCCACCTTTTTACTCTAGTAAAGGGTATGCTTTTCAGGTCAGCTTGTATGTAAATGGTACCGCTGATAACCCATTTAATTTAGCAATGTACTTGCATTTGATTTCTGGAGCAAATGATGATCAGTTGCAATGGCCCTGTGCATGGCAACAAGGTACCATGATTCTGCTTGACCAGCATCCTGATATTCGTCAACGGATGTCAAACCAAAGAAGTATAACAACAGACCCTCTGAAATTATCAGGTTAGTTAAATTCAGATGTGCTACCCAATACATTTAAAACAGCCAAAAGATACGGAGTTAATTTTTTTCTTTGTGCAAATTAGTTCAGCTTTTTTAGCTTCTGGAATGGGTCATTTCCTTGCAGCAGCAATATAATTGATCCACAGACAAGAAAAATTTGAACATGTAAGGTAGGTTAAGCTGGGACCCTCAGTTTCGAAGTAGATTCACATAAGAAAGAGGTGGGTCATCCATGCCTAACATTTCTTTCATATGCTCTGTGAAGATGCATTTATATCTGCTTTAATGAGAATGCAAGTCTTCCAGAAGGCTTGATGAGAAAAATACTGAATTAACAATATGCACAGATGATAGCAGGTGAAAGTGTAGCCCTTAAACACACCATCTCCCTCCTTGCAAAAGGAACTGGTGTCAGCGCAAATCCAGAAACCAGATGGACAAAGTACTGATTCATATTACATAATCTGCACTTGTTCAAGGTGTGACAAGATAAGGAGCAATTGTCCACAATAACTCAGTAAGGAGGCAAATTATGTAAAGGTGTAGCTCTGAGAAATGTTAGGAAACTCTGTAAGGAGATATGTTAAATTAAAACCACATGTTCAGCATTGGATAAAGATTGAATTTAAGCCAAAATGATTTTCTGCATCAATATAAAGATTTTGCCAAAAGAAACCACCTCCACCACTGTATTAGTTTCCTGGGCATTCAGACTACAACATTCATAAAGGAAGGAATGCACTAAAATTTCTATTTCTTGGTATTATTTAAAAAATAATAATCCATGGTTGACATTCATTATTCTCTGACACTGTTTCTACGTTAAAACAATGTGGGTAATCTAGAAAGACCAAATGGCCTCTCCTGTAAATGAATGATGATCACATCAGGTTCCCCACAGATGGTTCGCATTTTCCCTGTGCTCTCTGCTGTTATGGCCACAGCTCTCAGCCCTTTTCCTTCTTTAATGCTGTGGACTTGCAGTCTGTTTGTGCTCTGCCCCTTATCCCTTGTTTATTTATGTATTGCTTGTAGCCCCAGATTCCTGAGATAAGCCTTGTGACTCTTATCCTTTCTCTAACCAGTAGACTTACTGGAGCAAGCAATTTGATCTCCCTGCTGGATACTTTTATAGACAATCATGTTCAGCTTTGAGATTTTAGATTTAGGGTCTAATGAAGGGGACATCAGCAGCCTGTGACCACTTGTGTTGTTCACGTACACTCTGTCCTCCATCCACATCAGCAGATGTTCTTTTTTTTTGAGAATCACCGAATTAATACATTTTACAGGTGATTCATGTGCTACTCATCTTCTTGCCCAATACACTTGAAAAGGACTAAAAGAAAAAAGAAAAAAAAAAAACACAAGAGGTTTTCAACCAGCACTCCAATAACTTCATCTTCAGCAGGCTCTTTTCTCAATACCTCAGATCAACCCACTGAAAAACTTCATTGTCTTGTGTGTCTCATCAGTGTGGAATCTCAAACAAAAAAATCTACAAATTGTAGGCAGTTTCAGCATTGTTTCTACTCCTTGAGTTTCAGCTAATTTATTCTCATCTCCCTCTTCATGATGTCAATGAGCAGAAGCAGGCAAAGTAGGGGGACAGTCTGTCCTGAGTGTTGAGAGAGGCTTTAGTACTACTTTGCAGCAGAGATTAACTGAGAAGGAAAGAACCCCACTGAGAAAAAAATCCAGAGTGGTCCCACACTCATATTCAGTTATTTTTTTTTTCCAGATTCTTCATTAACTTATGTTTGGGATAGGCCAGATAAAGTGGGATTAACAGCTTCTTTTCCCAATGGAACTACATTCATGAGAGGTCCAGGAAGTGGAATAAGTACATTCTTAACTCATCAGAGACTTAGAAGCCGCAACTTTATTAAAGAAGACGGTATTTATATTCTTTTAACAATGGAAGGTATGTGAACATTGATGTTAGCTGATATTCTTAATAATACAAAAAATACACAGTGTCACATATTAACTAGTCACAAGTACTGTAGATATAAATACATGATGTACTTTACATAAGCAATTTTGGTGTTACTGATGTATCTAAAATCAAATCATGTATAAATAAATGTGTGGGTAGCTACATCCTTTTTCTAATCCATTATCTCATGTGTAGGTTGAAATCTAAGTGTATAAAATGATGCTACTCCTGTGCAAATTATTTTGAATAGAGTACTGTGAATAAGATTGGCTGTTTAAAAAATTAAAGAAATTAGGACATTTCCAAAATACATCATGCTCTTGAAAGTTAAAAAAGTCTTTTTATCCATTATACCAGAGGAAGATGTAAGGTAGTTCACAGGATCTCTGCTCTTTATTATTAGAACTTATCATTCAAATAAGAGGAAAAAAAGACATAAAGTAAAAGCCTTGTTTCTTGTGTTTTCTCACGCAGATATATCACATCTAGTATCAGCTCAGCCAAGTGTCTCACCAACCTTTGTCATGAATACTTCCACTGCCACCACCACCACCAAGCCCACCACCACCACCACCACCACCACCACCGCCACGCCCACCACCACCACCACCACCACCACCACCAAGCCCACCACCACCACCAAGCCCACCACCACCACCACCACCACCACCACCACCACCACCACCACCAAGCCCACCACCACCACCACCACCACCACGCCCACCACCACCACCACCACCAAGCCCACCACCACCAAGCCCACCACCACCACCACAGCTAAGCTTACCACCACCAAAACACCCATCCCAACAGCCTCTGACACCCTGACCGAAGAGCCAGACAGAGATACTCCAGAGTCCTGTCCAGACAACCCGTGTGAAAATGACGGTGTCTGCGTTATTGTAGATAGGAAAGCAGTGTGCAGGTAACTGTCTTTATTCACTCAAATACAATTTTAGTAATGAAAGCTTCTAGTAGAGTACATCTTTGTTCCTAATGAAAGGAAAGACAGACTATAGCTAATTAAAAAAAAAAAAAAATCTCCAAAATCTGTTATTGCAAGAGACTTATGACCAGTTTGGGCAACAAAGTTCCTGTCCTTGACATTTGACCGTTTTGATGTACTCTGTTTGACTTTTCTGTAAATTATGTTTAGAATGTACTTATTTTGAGTGATACGTTAGTCCAATGTTATGAAAAGGACTGCGCATCTCCTCAGAAGTCTATAGCAAAATCAAGAGTTAAATATAAATGCACTTGAAACAAAATAAGATTTGTATCAGTATAAAGTATTTTTAATAGCTCTCAGGCAGTGTAAGCAGAATAACTTTATTTTAAAATTTTACTCAGAAATATTGTGTAGAGAAAATTACGACCACAAATTAACCAATTCTAGTTGCTTGCTTTTAAACCAATGACAAAGGCTGAGGACCAAAATGCTTGTTTACCCTGCAAGGAAATGAATAGCAACTTTTTTTAATCCTCTGTGGATTCATTTATGCAACCCACCTGGCTGATTAGCATTGTTCCTGCTCTCAGACAAACTCTAAGGCTGAAGATAGTAACAACATGCTGTGAAGCAGTGCCAAGGCAGGTAGACTGGGGGAGTGCTGTGAGGCAAATGTCTAAAGGCCAAGAGCAACAAGAGCCGGTATGACTCACTGTTATATCTCCCCATTTAGGAACCTTTTAAAAAACAATTCTGTAAAGGGGCTTGTGCAACACATCAGAAGCAGATCATGGGTGCAAGAAAATGTCAAGAAGCTGTTCCAAGAAGACAAAAAAAAAAAAAAAAGTCATTCTGAATGTTATGCTTGATTTCAGAATTTTCTGACATCTGTTGTCTGTTTGAAGCTCAAGTGCCTACGTGTCCTACATGTCACACTGGAGAAGTGTGTGACCAGCAGTCACTTTCTGCTCTAATTTTCTACTGGAAAACTAGAGATGTGATAGGGGATAACTAGGGATGTGATAGGGGAAAACTAGGGATGTGATAATAACTCTCTTTAAGCCTGATCACATAAAGTCCAATGGAGTCATTTTCAGGGCTGAGCATGTAGTTCTGAATAAATGATTTAGACAGAAAATGGAAAAACAATGACATAAGGAATAAAAAGGGTTAGAAAGATAGGTGCAGTTGTGAATTCAGTAGTACTGCACATATATTTTTTCAGTTAGGTCATTGGGATCCTCACATGCTCATGATAAAAAGTTTCAGAGCTGAAAGTGATGCTGAATAAGGTGAAGGACTCAAGGCTTGGAGGCTGTGTTTAGTGCAAAACCAGAAGATGGCTAGAATGTTAATCTTGCCTTCTTTGGGGGAAGGCAGAGACAGCTCACACGCATTCTTAGAAAATAAGCCCCTTCTGGCAATGAGATGATCTGACCAGAACTTACACATCTACTAGTGGAGAAGTACTGAGCAGGGAGAGGGCAATGTGATGGGTTAGCTGGGTCAGTCTTAGAAAGGGGTAATTCCTGCACCTAAATTTTGCTTCAGGTGCTATCAGGTCGATGATACAGAGTCTGGCCTGTGGTCTTGACCCCATTTATCTTGCAAGTTCAAATTGCTGCATAAGGTGAGTTGAGAATTAAGAAGGCAAAGAGCATAAGAGGAATCAGGAGGATGAGATTTCCTGGAGGGTGGTAGATGTGGCTTGATGTGATAAGAGCAGTGTAAAGCTTCTGGACCAGTTCCCCTCCGAGTTTATTCAGCTACTACTTATAAAGGCTTTTTTAACTGACTGAGTGAAGAAGATAGAAGGGCTTTGTGTAAAAGCTGAGCGTGCCAAAAGGCAGAATTGCATCTGGATAGTAGGCAATTAGTATAGTGAAAGCAAATATTACATGATAGTGGTTCTAGTGACAGGTATCAGTTTCACGGAATGGAAAATGAGCTTTCTATCAGCAGAAGTGCTATAAACTTAGAGGAAAAGGAAGCAAATGAGTGAACTGAGTGACTCACAGTGCTTGCCTGTTGGTAGCAAAAGACCATTCTGTAGCAACAGCTCTGCAGATCAGCTGTGGCCAAGCCTGAAACAGACAAAAAAAGTCAGGCTGAAGCTCAGGTTTTCCAGCAAAGGCTCTCTTTGTCTTATAGAAGAAATGACCTGTAAAACAGTGGGAAGCTGAAGAAAGGGTACAGTCTATCCGGACAGGTAATCTGGATACAGTTTGGGATATAGAAACAGCACATCAGATATGCAATATTTTAAGTAGTCTTTTCATGCCTTCAATCTTTAAGTGATACCACACGTTTGTTCTTTTACTTTCTAGATGTCCAGCAGGGGACAACTGGTGGTACATGGGGGAAAAGTGTGAAAGGAAAGGCTCAACTCAAGAAAACACTATAATAGCTGTTTCTTCGACCATAACTGTATTCGTTGTTATGCTTATTGTCACTATCACAACTGCGGTTTGCCTTAAAAAGAAATACAGCAAAGGAAAGGAAAAAGTAGAGAGCCTGACTCTAGAAGAAGAAGTAAGTATTTTGCCTTTTCAACAAAGATTATATATATTTGTTAAAAGTAAACAGTCAAATTCAGTAAAAAGTAAGCTGGATTATGTCACATTTTTGAAGTCTGAAGACTCCAGCTTAAGAATTAAAGAGCTCTATTAAGTGCTACTAATTTTTCAAACACCAAAAAGCCACTTAATTCAAAACTCCTCCTCCACCCCCACCAATCTTACTGCCCTGATGGGAGCCTACATCGAGTGGGAGATTGTGAACAAATACATTCATTTTCAGCTTGTAACTAAATTGTGTCTTTCCCTTAGTGAACTATTCTATTACAGAATTTTACATCTATTACAGCATTTTCTGCTAAAGATCTCCCCTTAAAACACCTGGGTATAACAGTAAAATAAACCAACCCAAAATGCCAAAACAAAAAAAGCAAATTAATATCAATTTCCTTATTCAATGGACTTTCTGTATGCAAGGAATGAAGTAGCCATGGCTTAAGAACAGGTAAAAATAAAGACAGAAGTTTAAAACTGACTGGATCAGAAGTAAATAAGATATTCAAACTTGTTTTGATAGGAAGTTTCATAAAGTCCCAGGCATCCAGACCCTTAGTTTAAATAGTGACTTAGTCTTGGAAATAACATGAATGACATAACTTAGAGGGACTTACAAGGCCCAGGAGAAATTTTGTAAGCATATCGATGAGGAATAGCCTTACAGAGATCAATTTGAATTTTGTCCTAACATTGTTTGTGTGATGTGCTGTTGAAGTGCAGTAGCTCTTTGTAATGCCAGATACTGTCACTGTTACTTTATGTCTTCCAACAAGTTATTTCATTTTCTTTGAAAGTAATGCTTTTATAGTATACACATACTTCCCTTCCCTACATATATGTCTTTTAAGACATTTTTTTTTCCTATTTAGAATAAAACATCCTTCTGAAAACAATTCAAACAAGCATCAAAGACACAAGATGAAGATCACTGAAAAACCCCAACTAAGTCATCATTCTTTCTGTTATTTTAAGCTCAGACATCTTGATAAAGGTTTGTAAAGTCTGGAAGATAATGCATCATCTGGATAAAATACTGGGCTAATGCCAGTGAAACTTCTGATAGTGTTGTGTGTTGTTGCCATGCAATGGAGAAAGAAATGTTTTGTGTGACATGCTTGTCCTGTTCTTTAATTCTATATGAACATGAAGGAAACGTGTAAAACTGTGTCCTGACTTTGAATCAACACAGTAAAGTCCAAGTTTGCCATCTTGTGATAGAGTTGCCCATTATAAAAGAGAACCAGACTCTGTGATCCAGGGGTACCCAGGAGTTCTGAGTTCTGCTACAGTTGTCAGGAGTGTGAGAGTGTGTGGGGTGTGAGAACATCTGTTTCATGAAGTCATTGGGTTTTGATCTACTAAATAAATTTAAAAAATAATAATAATAATGAGGAAAGTGCTAAATTAACTGCACAGACATGCAAACACAGGAGACAATAATG
The DNA here is from genome assembly GCF_009769625.2 of Cygnus olor. Taxonomy (NCBI): domain Eukaryota; kingdom Metazoa; phylum Chordata; class Aves; order Anseriformes; family Anatidae; genus Cygnus; species Cygnus olor. Next base: position 115,087,648 of record NC_049170.1, read on the forward strand.
AGGACCCAGAACTCTTCAGCCACCGATTGATGGGCCATTAAAGGAACTACTCAGGCATAGTCCTGAAGAATGTGAACCTGAACTACAAATCACAACTGATAAGAAGGGGAAAACACAATTTGCATGAGTATTATAGGTTATATGAGGCTTCTTGGGATATTGGCTATCTGAAGGGGATTGTGGGTTTATGTAAAACTTGTTATGGGACATTTGAGTGAAGGGCAAAAAGGTCCAAAGGAAAGGGGAGGATTGTGATGGAACAGAGAGGTAGGCATGTGGGAAAATAGTGCCAGCAACTGCAGAGACCACCATACAAAAGAGATCAGCATGTCAGCAACTGGAGATCACAGGTCTTAGGGCACATAAGTCTGGATGCTAGCATGTGGAAGGATGGCAATGCAAGAGGTCTGTGTGCCAGTTAATGGGGGACTGTGGGCTGCAGAGCTTGGAGGTCTGAAATGCCAGTGACTGGAGGGACTGGGGTGTGTGTGTCAAAAGGTCTGAGTGCCAGCAGCTGGAGCCAAGGCCATGGGAACCACGGGTGTAGGTCTAGGTAGCAGCAACCAGAGAGCTTGGGGTGCGTGTGGGGGTGTAAGAAGCTTTAAATGCCAGCAACTAGAGAACTGTGCTTTTATTTCCTCAGTTAACTCAAGCCTTTGTTTGTGTGTTTATAATTAGTTAGCAAACCTCAAGCTGGACTAGCTGGCAAGTAGGAGGAAATGCACATATGGAAAGACTTTCGGTGTGAGTTGGTGGTTAGGTTATGGAGCCCAGGGTTCAGACGTGGGTATTAGGCAGACCAAGAGCTGCTGCCTACACTGCTCTGTGTGTGTGGCAGTCTGTGCAGCCAGCTGCATTAGGGACCTGTCTGTATGTGTGTTGTGCATCTTGGATGCACGGTACCCTTGCTAAAGGCAGACCTGCCAGCTGGAAGAGCAGCTGCATCCCTGGGACTGGGATGGAGAGATCATCTGGGTCTGGGACCGCTCCTGGCTGGGCATGACAGCCAGGGAGGAGGGATCTCAGGTCTGCTGAATTTGTTGGCTCCCTTAACACCCCTAATGAGTGGGCTGCAATTCAGGTGGGGGTTTGAGAACAGAGCAGGCTTGGAAATGGAAGGGACAGAGGAAGCAAACTCTTCTTTCCAAGGATATTTGCAGGGTAAGATAATAGTCACCATGGACAAAGATCATCACATTTGCAGCAGTTTGGAGGGGACTCCAAGAGACAGGAGTGCTAGTGATAGAAATGTCAGGTCACACCAGATGGTTGGTAGACTGGTATGTGAATATGTTCACATTTAAAGGTCAGCAGCTACTTTGATTCCCCAGAATGGATGTTGACGATCATAACATTTATTGTGTAATTTACCCTAACTCTGGGCAAGAGCAGTTCAAATATGTGGAAATATATGGAGCTAGTCTTCCTCTGAACACTACTGCACAATACAAAGCAACAAATGTGTATGGTTCTGTACTGACATTACTTTTCTAGGCCTCTGATTAATATTCTGTGAAAAGTAGTTATATTTTAAGCTTTCATAGCTGGTTTTATTAGCTTTTGTTGGAATCCAAAGATTCATGAAAACAGTCAGACAAAATTAACAAAGATTTGTCAGAGCTGACAAACATCCTGGATAGGGAGATACCCTACTATAGCTGTCTTAAAATAACGTTCCTATTTTGACATGTCTTCATCAGCAGTTTTCATGCAAATAATTCTCCAAATGTGCCTTCAATTAAGATATGCACATAGATTTACATGGAGTTAAGAAGACAAAAATGAGACTGTTCATAAATTCAACCCTGGTGAAAATACTTAGCATTGTAAACAGTGAGCACTTCATCATTTCAAACATGAAGCACTGGATTTGTGACTGCAGAGATTGTTTGATTTTTTTTTTTTTAATCCAAATTATATGAAGTGGCATAAATACTACCTGAATTGCAAATGTTTTAGTGCTGTCATTAGAAGAAAGCTTAATACATAGAACAATACATTACAACACATTGTCTAAGATACAAATTCCATAGAGTATATCCTGAAATGGTAAACTTCAATGGAAAAACAAAATAAAACAAAACTTTTATCTTCTGCTTATTCATTTCAGAAAGGAATCAGTGAAGAGCACAAGCTGAAACTGAATCTCACAGTCCAAATAATAACTCACTTTTCACTTTTTTTCTGTGCAGATTCCATAGAGCCAAAAAGGACTGACTTTTTATTAATGTCATTAACTGAGCTAAGGGTTTAATCAGACTCCGATTTTTGTGAAAAAGAAAGAAGTCTAAAAATACTCAAAAGGAAAATACATTCTTTTTTCTATTTCCAGTGCAGAAAAACTACTCAGGAAGTCCTGCATCAGATTCAATGTTGCATTTCTTTGTATATCAGAAAAGTTATATTACTACTAGCTCAAGTTCCTGAACACAGAAGTATTTCTTACAAAAGCTGTAGCACAACTGACTTACAGTAATGGCATCTTCTGTGAAGAAAAGAAGTGAGATGTTACAAATATATGTGTTGTTTGGGAAATGAAGTGGTTCAGCTGGACTCTTCTTTAGGAGCTGATGCTTTACTTGGATTTGTGATTTAACTAGTTGACGTTGCCATATCCCAGTAGAGGTCACCTCTTGTAAAAACAGAAGATTCATCAGTCCGGGTCATAATGCCCGCCTCTGGAACTGACCTCTGTGCTTTACCAAGACTTTTCCTACAAGGTTACTAGGACTGCGTCTATTATAATGTAACAGCTTAAGTTTGGAGACATACATATGACCCATTTACAGAAGACATGCATATTCAGATACTATGATACTCAGGTACTATGTTGGCTGGTTGGAGAGCCAATCATGAGGTAGCAGAAAGACTGGGTGTTTATTTTTCCTAAAGCAAAATGTTCACAGAATCTTTATTGTAAGTTTCTCTGTATGAAATCAATGAGGTGATAGATACTAATATGGTACTAAACCCCACCAGCATTAAGTCTCCACAAAATTCCACCTCTTTTTCCCATCCTTCCCACAATTTTATGATTCAAGTTAAAATTTGTAAGAAGGAATTGTCCCTGGAGCCATGCAAGGCAGACACACTCCAGTCTCTACCCATCAGAACTTGTGTAAATGTCTACTGTTGGGCTCCCATCATGTATTTGAGCTGCAGACGTTGATGCCCCAAGTTGAATACCTTGCTCCTCATTCAAGTGCAGTCTCAGCTGGTACCCAATGATGAACCCCCTTGCAGAGACCCCAGCTTAAAGGAATGGTGGCTTCTCTGCTCTTCTCTGCTCCTCCTGCTCTGGGCTCTGGGCTGTCAGTACAGTACAGCCAGAGCCAGCAGAGTGTGTTGTACTTTGAGCTCTGTGTGTGACTCATCCCCCAGTGTGGAGTCTATCAGGAGTTACAGCATGAGCTTAGAAATAAATAAATATACAAATACATACATTTCTAGCCAGTGGCTCAGATTTGGAGGAAAAAAACCCATGCATACATACGCACACACAAAAGCAAAAGTAGGTTGCTCTATCTACTCGTTTGTCTTTCTTCAAGAACCTCAGCATTGCAGAAAATCTAGGCATACTACCTAATATCTATGCGAAACATTATGCACAGCCTCCTATTCCTGTTACAGGCAAACCAGACCAATTTCAGTGCTATTTGCATCACACAGATGGATCGGCTTGCTCAGTTTAGCTTTTGCACAAGTAGCAAATAACTGAATCATAATGCTCTGGCTGGCACTGCCCTGCCTAAATGCAAAAAAAAGGACTGATCCTAGACACAAGTTATGTCAGCTAGGAGTTTCAGGCTTCTAGCAAGGTTCCAGTGTGCAGGGCTGGAGTCAGGAGGTGTCTTTTCTTCAGGTGCAGACCGCCTGCGATATCAGAACAGAGAATTGGTATTTCTCCATTTTTTCACTCTTAGAGCTCAGGGACTTACCCTAAGATGCAGATTCTATCTGTCTGTTAAAATAGCTTTGATTTTCTTAAATATAATCTTAAGTCTCCTGTCTACCTGGACTGTACTTTCAATCTATCTGTCCTTACTGCCAGTAGCACAGATGGTCAAGTATCAAAAGAAGACAACTGCCAAACAACCTGCCTTTTCTGAATAGTCGTGCAGTCAATTGCTGTTTCTCAGGTCTAGAGTGGTTGCTTAGAGACTTTTGTAGCATTTGATGCAGTAATGGCAAAATATCCGTATTATGCTCTGATTGTGTTTGGAAATTATGAAGAAATTAAATATATGATGATCTCATTTTCCCACTTCTTTCAATTTTATATTCTAGTTTATTACAACAGAGAGAGTTGAAGTCAAGCTTTAATAGTTCCTCCTGTGCAAGGAGATTAGGAATGCTTTGCAGCAGACGTATTCCACGTGGCTGCTATCCTTGTCCTCTCTTCTTTCTGAGAATCAACAGAACGAACTGGGTAAAAATAACTATTACCACACCAGTTCAGACTGATCACCCTACCTACACACAAATTAATAATTTGCTGGAGTGCACACAGATCAGTCTCCTTTGTATTAAAATTCTTCAAAACCATCTCCGGTGTCTTCTTTCTCTGTTTTCCTTATTTCTTTTTCAAAATGCATGTTTTATTTTGGTTTCCCAGTCAAGTTCATTACTTACACCAAGCACACTGTAACTGGTATCAAAAAGGTTGCAGACGGGTTTTCATTTTCACTTGCTCATAATTCCTAAACTCCCTCCAATTGGGATGAAATGTTCCGTGCTTGATCTCTGCCTTTGACTTCACCTCCTGTGAAGACAAAATAACGTCAAAGATGTTTAACTTGAATGTCTGGAACTTAAAAGAACAAAACCAAACTTCACTGTTTCCCAAGGTTGCAGTGCTTAATCATACGATACATAAACATTATTGCTCTTCCAGTGAAATACTCATGGGAAAAATGTAGTTGTGTGCTCTTTATCAGATTTGAATCTTATCTCTGAACAATTTGATGGAACATTTTGATTAACATCGTAGTGATAGCATTTCTGCTGAGAGGCTACTAACATGTAACTAGAACCAGCCATCTTGCTCTGCTAGAGCTCTCTGTGTGTGCATTTTTCCTTGTTTTTTTTTTTTTAATTTTTTTTTTTTTTTTTTTTATTTTAGCACCATCTGGATCCATGTCGTCTATGACGGGGGAAAAAATAATAATAATAAAAAAAATAGATCAAATCCTGTTAGCAACACGTCTCCCTCTTCATCTGTGCTTTTTTTTTTTTTTTTCATACATTTCATCATGTTGCGAACACCAGAGCTTGGCGGCAGCTTTCACTCATGTAAATGATGTTTGTTCATTCAGAACAGAGAGTGATGAGTTACACAAAATAACGTCAGGACTTCAGTTTAGTTTAAGTAAGCTATTAGCTTATTAAGCCTGGTAGTTATTACGTTGTTTAGTAAACTTCACTTTATTAATTGTGGTAAGAGTTTCTGTTGCCTCTTGGAAAAGTCAGGCTGCTACTTTTATGCCTTCTTCATTAGCAAAGATTTGTCTGAGTAAGGTGGAATTAAGGAGAGGAGCTGAAAATGAGTGTATCTATTATCTCAGCTGGTTAAAGAGTCATCTCTGCAGGCACTTACGACAACTGCAGATTTGCCTTGGCCGAAACAATAGTGATCATGCTTAAGCTTTGGCATCTGTGATTGCATGGATGTGGAAAAAGAAAAGCCACTGGGATAAGAAAATATGATCTTTCTTAAGTGAAAAAGAGTTCTGAAAGAGAGAGAGAAGGAGGGAGAGAGAGAGAGAGAGAGAGAGGGAGAGGGAGAGGGAGAGAGAGAGGATAAAATTAAGATAGCAACCCGCCACTATGGGTCACTGCATAGTAGTTTATGGGCCACTTCTCCCAAGCAGATGCTGTGTTGCAACATGAAGCACAAACAGATCCTGCTGCTCAGAAGCCCACCGGTTTGCTCCACCTTCCATAGGTTCCCACCTCACAGCAATTGACACTACGCACCTCCATTTTAAACCCATTTCCATTAGCTTCTAGCAATGCACACCTCTCATGCTTACAAGCACCACGGCTCGAAGGCTTCACTGGCACAAGCATCACAAAAACATATTTCATTGCTGGAAGCTGCAAGAATGAAGAAAAACTTGGAAGCATAACACCTTTCGAGGCCTCTGCCGAGGAGAAAGCCAACGGTGGTACCCCGTGGTGCCAGCTCTGCTGTCCTTGAGGAGCGCCCTTTCCTCCACAGGCTGCTGCAGGGGGCAGATATAAATATCTGCCCTCTGTGGGGGAAAAGACACCATCCCACACCCACGACCCCTTGCCAGACCCTGAGTTGTGTGGCTTTCTTGGCCACGTCTCTGAGTGGTCGCACAAGCAACCCTGCGTGGCCGGTAGGTTGGCATCAGCCCTCCCGTGCTGCCCACAGCCCTGCCCACAGAAGGCAGGCAGAGCACCAGCGTGCAGTCGCCTTCCCCCCGAGAATGGAGCCTGAACTTTGGAACAAATTTGAATTTCTGAGAAATACAAATTGCCACAGACGCGTTCATTTTGAATGCAGTCCCAGCAACCTCAAAGGTTCTTCTGAACCGAACTATGGGGAAAGGAGGAACAGAGGTTTATTTGCATTTCTTTCCCCCAAGGTGATCGGGATGAGCACAAGAGCAGCTTTGAATACACGAGCAGGCTGGGATTCAGATGAACAAGCTCCAGTCCCTTTGTGCTAGCAGAGTTGTATAAACACCTTCATTTAACTATAATCCTACCCTGGTGCCCAGACTTGGCAGTGCCACTTGCTTTTCTAAGTGCATGTCAGATCACTCTCAGACTGGTTGTGGATGGACTTACACATTTGCTTTCTGTCTTGCTTCTCACAGCATCTCAGTGATCTGGTGGAATAGGACTGGGCTAAAAATGACATTTTTTTTCTCTATTCTTTGGCTGTAAAATCCTTTCACCTTCCTTAATAGGGTGGCACTGGGACTATTTCAAGGCTTTGTTACACAATATACCAAGGACACACTGCCAGAGAATAGCCAACAAGGTTAGCATCCAGGTCTGGCCTGGTGACATCTGAGGCTGAGCCCAGCTCTAACCTTCCTTCTTTGGGGCAGAAACACCACCTCGGGCCCAGCAAACCCAACCCTACAGCAGCAGCATCTCAGCTTTTCCATGGGCAGCATCTCCATAGGGAGGGATGGGCACGCTGGTGGCACCAAGGCAGGTCCGCGGTGCAGGAGCCAAACATGCAGCCAGCAGTGCAGGGCCTGGCGCATGACAGGAGGGCTGTAGAGCTCAAAAGACAGAAAGTTTGCTGTCTTTGGAAATGCAAGGCTGAGCATCAGTTTCTTAATCAGCAGTTACAGCTGCTGTCAACTGCCTTCCTGGGGAACCCCCGCTGCCGGTGGAAGCGATATAGGGAATATTTTGCCATGAGAAGATCACCTCTTAAAGGGGAACACAAAGCTCATTGCCATCCCTCAGCTGCAGGGTCAAAGCCTTTTGCACACTGGTCTCAGAGCACTGCAAAAATGGAGTAGCCTTACAAGCAGTGGAGAAATCCTATCCTTTCTATACTACCATTTTATTCAGCATATACATGAATGATTAATTTCAGCTGAATAGCTTGTGGGGTACCCATGAGTACACCATTTATTTCCCTTATATCATTAAATATTGCAACAAACATGCCCTCCCTTCCCACCATGTTAGGCTTTTGTCACAAGCTTTTGAATGCTGCATGCATTTGAAATGTAAGTAGGCACTGATGAAGTCAAAATATTTTTTGCATGTTTTCCCCCCATCATTAGTTACTGTGTGCAAAGAGACCACGAACTCCTGAGGGCCTGGGTAGTCTCAGATGGAGCCACACATCAGCAGGACTCCTGCTGCCAAAGGTCTTGTCCCAGCTGCAGCAGGGCTGTTTATCTTCAAACCTGAAGCTCCAGTGATGTTTAACAACCCAGCGTGCCCTATGCAAACACACAGGAAGCTATTACGGAAAGGGAAATATTGTGGGTCCCAGCAGCTGAGGCCCTGATTCCTCTCCATGGATGTGCAAAAGAAACACGAGAAGGGGGAGCATCATGGTCAGGGACTGCAGGATGCAGGCCCAGACCTCTCAGCTGGGAGTCAGGGGCAATCATCAACCATTTGCTGATGATGGCAACACTCTGACAAACTCGAATCTTGGGACATCCAATCTCTGGGAGGAATGAACTTGAAGGAGATAAATGTTCTTGCACTTACAAAGCATTTTTGCAATTAATTGCCCAAGTGCCCCTGGGAAATGGGAAATCAGTTTCCTCAATTTACTGGAAAGACAGCTAAATCAGGACTATTTGGAGATGTAAGTAAGAGCTCAGAGTAAATTGGATTGAGAAAAGGCAATGTACCAGCACCTGGTTGTGCATCTGATCCTTGCTGCCCCGGCAATGCCTTTCAGCCCAGGGGTGCCTGCACAACCAGGAACATTGCCCTGGCTGGCCCTGAAACACTTTTTGCTCCTTGCCCCCAAACCCCGATGGCCAGTGGCTCTGTCCCTGCTGATGAGTCAGGAGATGCTAGCCCTGGTCCTGCAGACTCCAGAGGAGTTTAATGCAGCCAGCATGCAGTTATCAAGGCAGCAAGCATCGATAAGTTACCACTTGATACTCATCATATGTAGTTTTTATTCAGTGTTTCTAACCACCTTCCTGGTACAAGGAGGAAGATGACTCTGAAAGTGTTGTAAGCACATCATTAGTATAAGGTGAGACCTGAATATTGAGACGGATATTGAGAAGTGGCAGAGTTTTTCTGTTTTTCAATTAATGAAGATCAAAACTTCTGAAGTTTAAAGCATTCACTTAAACCTTGTTAATAACTTAAAACATCATTGGTGCATTTTTTTTGTAAAAGATTGCAGCCTTTTATTTCATATGTTATTTGAAAACACGGGCTACATATAAACATCATGAGGTGTAATTTTCAACTCCAGCTGAACTTCAGAACAGGAGAAAATTGCAAGCAAATTAAATCAGCACCTTTCATTACTGCAGGTGCAGGAGGCTGCCATGCTCCACCAGGATCTCCAAAACCAGAGGTTCAGGCCATTGGAAGTAGACAATGTATTACAGAGACACATGCTTGAGCCTTAAAGTTCTCAAAGCTGAAAGGCTCTTATAAGAAATCCTTCGTATTTAGAGTTTTAGTTTGTTTTCCTAGCATTTCCTCCCCAGAATGCTCCTGATTCTTAGCAAACTTGAAAATCTTGCACCACTGATTAGTTTCTAATTTGTATTAGCTAGTGATAAGGTTACACCAACACTACTGGAGTATAAGTATTATACTTATTATTAATCGCTCACTTTGGCCTCATACTAAAAAAAGGAAAGAAGGAGAAGCTGGAATTTCTAAGGTCAAGAATGTAAACATATATTTAAAAGAACCATAGCTGCTTTCTTAAGGATAAATATATATATTACTACACTATTTTTACATAGCTACCACCCCTCTAGACATCACTGCAATACAGGTAGATATTACAGACTTCCTCAGAAATCCTGCTGTCTCAATAAATGCTTTCTATAAACGATACTTTCTTCAAATTCTTGCTTCAAAATCCTCGCAGAATAATATTTTCACCCTCTTTTTTCTTTAAGATCTCATTCCAAATTTTGAAGAGGTATGTCATTGTCCAGTCCAGCTCTCTGTTTTATTAAGGGAGGAGCTTTTGGCTTTATTAAGCTTTACTGGATAGTCCTTTGGATTACAAAGCCCGGCAGATCAGCATGTCATTGGGTGCCAATCTATAAATGTGGCTCTGTGCACACTATTTTTGGAGACATGGCAAGGTAATTCAGGTGCTCAGTGAGTTCTTTTGACATGAAGTCATTGCGTAACAACAGATCATGGCAATTTCTCTCTGCACTAACACGGCTAAAATGTAGTGCAGAGTGGATGAAGAGTTGTTTCAGTGCTACCAGTATGTCAGCATGTAAATTGTTCTCTTCAAGAGAGAAAGGGCATATTCAAATAGAGGATTATTGGTTTAGGTTTGTCCCTTTTTAAAGCAAGTTCTCAGAAATTTGATTGAATCTCAGTAGAGCTTGATTTCTGCAAGGGAACCAGTACATCTGCCAGGAGCTTCTCTGTTAGCAGGTTAGCATTGTCAGGTTAATGTAACTCAATTATGAGTACTGAACAAAAAGCATTTAGAAACGAAGTCACAACTGAACAGCCAACGTGCCTACGAGTGACAGAAGCAGAACAGTTCCATCAACTTAAGCAATAAACCAAAGCCCATTCGTGAAAGCAGTGGGTGTCTTGCCCAAATAAACAGTGCAGGATTAGACTCTATTGCACTTCATGCCAACACTAGCTAGAAACATAGAACAGATGTCAAGTAAATAGGGAAGTGTGGGACAAAACAGAAATAATTGTAAAAATGTGCCCAAGGATAAAATAAATTGATCCTAAGACACTAACAAACATTCTTGTATGAGACAAAATGAGTCTTTGTACTGGTTTGGCTTTTATTTTCTTGCTAATATTGCATAACAGAACTACACTGGCATGATGAGGAGGGGGGATAATAAAATAACTTATCAATGCACTATTAACTCTACATGCTCTTACCTAATAATAAGATATTGATGTCTCCTTTAATGCGCGTCCCATTGTTGAGAACTTTCTCATTACCCTGAAGTAGCATACACAAAATGGCTTTTTTAATATACTCATGGCCATGAATGTTTGGTGCTAAAGACTTGCTTAAATGGTCAAAGATATCCTATTTAAGAAACAGCAAACACTTACATTGCACATTACCAACATTAGAATGGAATCTCATTATCCATTAGCTGGTATTAGTGCAATTTATAACTTACTTTAGTCTGAGCTTTGCAGAATTTCTTGATCTTTGCCACATCATCAGCTGAGAATGTGGGTGCTATTTCTTTGCTCGTCAGTTTGATATTATTAGCCAGCATTATTGTCCCGGGTATTTTCCTTCAGATTAAGAGAAATGTCATGAGATTAACTATTATATAGGTTAACTATTAAATACATACTGGACCATTGTTTTCATGACACTGAAAGCTGCTTAGGAAAGAGAATGTACAAGTGGAATCAAATTCAAAGAAATTACTAGGTTTATCCATTTTACTATGGCTTAGCAAGTGAAATCCACACAAAAAGAGGATTTAATGAAGTTTCAACATCAGAATTCAAAAGAACCAGAACAACGCAGTACAGCTGCAGAGCACCGGGGATTTCCTTCTTTCCTTATCCCTAAATGCTAGTGGATTGGATATCTGTATTCAGTGAAGCGTGGGACATCCCACCAAAGGACGTATTTTGGAGTTAGGGCTAACTTTGAGGGAACAAGAGAGGACAACTGATTTTTTTGCTTTGTTTGCAAAAGGCTGGTCAGGCTACTGGGCTTTGTCAGATGCTCTCCTAAACACTGATCGGACAAGTCTGGTAAACCCCGCGGGGTGAGAAAAAATAATCATCTTGGAAACTTAATTTGTAAAACAGAAAGCAGTGAAATGCCACCTCAGCTTCTGCTTTGTGAAATCATCAGCCTGCTTGGGCACTGAGCTTGGGGGAACTGGCTCTTGGCATCCAGGCTCTCCCAGACAGACCCAGCACATCGCCCTTTCAAACAGGAACCAAGCCCAGTTTCTGGCTCCAAAACATATGGGGTCTTGGTGAGTGGGTCCTTAAGAGAAAACTCTCAAGGTTTTTTGGTAATAATTGACCTATTTGACACCATGATCCTGATGGAAAACTGCTTTGCTGATGCACCCAGCTGCAATGCCATCCCCCAATGCCTTGGGAAGGGCTGGTCGGCCAAAATCACCTGCATGCAAGGAGATGTTTGTGAGTGTGTATTCCTCCTGCACATTCTCCAAAATAAATTAATTTTAATGTAAGTACCTTCCATGCAGTCTGTGCAATGTGGTAAGCACTGGTTGCTCTTGGGATGGGTGATATTCGGGTATTTCCTCACTTGGGTCAATGAGGGTGGACATCGGCTCCCATAGTTGCAGTCACACAACCGTATGGCAAGGAAGGGAGCAGAGCATACGACGGCATTTCAGCTGCCTGTATTGTTATTTCCATGCCCTCACTACCCTGATCTGGAGCTCACCCCAGAATATAACAACCCCAAGCCTGGAGGATACCCTCCCGCAGGGACAAGTGCTGTCTCCCTTCTTCTGGGCAGGACCAGCGACACCAGCAGCACAGACAGAAAGCACCACACTAACACTCGCTGATTAAAACCCCCGACAAGTGGTGCATATTGCCTTTACACAGCTGAGAGAAAAAACACAGACGGAGCTACAACAAAGCTTAAATCCAAAATAATTACATTTTGTCACAATTCCTTCCACACGGCCCAAGCTACCAAGGAAGCGAGCTGCTGGCGTAGGAGGAGAGACATGATTTGCTCCACAGCTTCCTTCAATCCCAACACGACCATTTCCAAACGTTTGAAATAGGGAGAGACTAAATCTTTTAATGCTTTCTGAAAAGCAATCAGCTCACCGAATGCATCATTCAACAGCCTCCAATATAAAATAATTAAACCATGAAAAGCTGCTACAGTAATCTTACTTTAAAATCCTAAATTCCTTTACATTTTGAGGATCTGATGGCATTGACTACAGTCAGGCACAGTCAGCCAGCTTCTCCCCACTCAGCTACACACACCTCTTCCACTCCCTGAGGAGAGACAGCTTAACTTTATGAAGATTTGTTGTTGCAGCAGAACTATCCAGGAGATACAGCTAAATCCAAATTCATTTCGTTTCCAGCCAAATTAGATTTTGACGCAGGTCGCCAGAAGCTAATCTTTCATCTCTATTTTTCATACATGAAAATGAAAAAAAAAATCAGATTCAAAAGCATTTATCATACTAAATAGAATTAAATCAAATGGAGAATTGCATGAAGAAGCTCAGTTAAAACAATCAAATTTAAAAGCCCTTTACCTGTGTGAATATAATCTTTGATTTCTTAGAAGAGAAAAAAACGTTATTAAGCAAAGTTGAAAGGGAGGCTGGATCAGCCCTTTCCCGTTTCCCTGCTCTTGAACTGTCTGTCTTCACAAACAGATTTTGCTTCCTGTCTGTCAGGCAGGTTCACTTGCTTGCTCTCACACACTAGAAAAACTTGTGTTTTCGGTATTGCAGAAGTGCTCGAGCTGCACAGTAAGTAGCAGGCAAGTAGCAGATGATTTTTTATTCATGAATTTTTTTTACTTACATGCATATGCACACATACATTCAGGTGCACACACATACACACACCTGCAGTCAGTAATGCAACACAGCTTTAGCAGAAAATGAGCTAATCAGGGGCCAGCCAGCTTTTATTGATGCTCTGACTTTTAAAGAGCTATCATCTCAAACAGCTTGTGGTAAGCATTAAAAATTAAGAAATTGCAAAGCCTTCTAGACGAATCCTATTTAAAATTATATCAGAAATAATATTTCAGCAAAATTAAAGGAATTAAAATCTATTTTTTCAAAAAAAAATCCAACTCTTCCATTACATCAATTAAAATGCATTTATGGACTTGGCTTGCGGCAAAATTGAGAGCAATAAACTGTGGCTGCTATGGAGAATGGCTCTCTGGAAACAATTTTCCTGATGTATAACACAGGCCTAAGAGGCTCAATAATGTCTTGGGTCAGAATTTGCTGATGAACATTGTCTCAATTTCTTGGCTGGAATCCCCTTTAGCTTCAAAAGATCCTATTTCATTTCAGGGTGAATTTTGTCAGAGAAAGAAATGCAGAAACTCACACAGTAAGTTTGGTTTCACAAAGAACTTGAGAGGTTCTGAGGTTGTGGTCCAGGACAATGTTTATGTTGATGCTTGTATTTGGGACTTTTCCTTCAGAACCATGTGAATGAGTGGGTATAAAGTGCCTCTCTTGAGAACTGGGAGGACTTTTTCTCTCCAGTCATACAGTCGGAGAATCATCTAGGTTGGAAAACACCTTCAAGATCATCCAACCATCAACCTGACCTACTGAGTCCCAGCACTAAACCATGTGCCACATCCATGTGTCTCGGGCTGAGCCACCATGGCTTCTCCTAGGCTTGCTTTTATTCTGTGTGTGGGTCCTTTGCACTCGGAGATGGCAGTGTGGCAGAGGGGCCTCTCCTCTCTCATAGAAAGTTCCTCCTCACTACTGGTTTGCCACACTTCAAACATAAGACTTTCCAAAAGAAATTTCAAGGTTAAACCTTGTATATGTAAATTCATGGCTCCGGGAAGATTCTGGATCAGCCTTATGGTTTCAGGCATAAGAGTAAGAACCTGAGGCCTAAATATATTCCTTTTCACTTATGTTATGCCCTTTAATTTTTCTATTTAAAGCCATTAGTTGGAATTATACTAATGTTCATGGACCGTCTATATGGTTTTATTCAGGTAGATATTTTTTCTTATAAAAACACTGGTTTAAGGAAATATGAACACAAGCTATTTGGCCAAGTTACAAAAATCAAATTCCAGCTGCTAGCTATCAAAGATAAATGAAGTGATATGTGCTTGTGAAACTGAACTCCATGCAGCTAGATGGTAGCTGGGGGTGACTCAGTATTCCCCAGAGTGGGGAAAAAACGAACTGCTTTCAGGGAGGTAGGAGCAAAAATACCATGCTGTACAGTGGGCTTGGGGATGGGTTGATTTTTCACGTGAGGAACTGGGAAAGAAGTACTTTTTTTACTGTTTTTTACTGTTTTGTTGCTCTCTCAGTTTTGTATGCTTGGTCCACCGCACTCCCGTGGAGGTTCAGTTTCCAAGTCCGAGCTTTTGGCACTGCACAAACAGATCAGATTGAGCTCTGTAAAGCTCAAAGCTCAATTCATGGGGAGATTCCATGACTTCACACTTTCTTCTTTCAAGAAGAATAAAATAAAGCAGTATTAGAAAAGAATCGAAAGAAGAAACAATATGTACCTAAGATTGTACCTAAGATTTTTTAGATTTTTTTTTTCCAGGAAGGAAAAAAGGCTATTGGAAAGCTTACTGGATAGGTAAGAGAAGACTGCTTAACTGTCATTGGCTTTCATTGCAGGAAACAGAAAAGATAAACATTCAAGAAATCAATAGTAAGGCAAGAGGACGTCCATGACATAGATGTAGACATGCTTTTCTCTATTGCAGTCCCACCAATTTGTTAACAAAGGGAGAAATGTTAATCCAGTACAATTTTCCAGACTGAGGAACAAGAATACCCTTTGTCTTCAGGAGGAACCTGGAGGGACGGCTACCAGGATGGCCCATGCTTCGCCTGCCAAGAGCAGAAGCTGTCTGGCACTAGCATTTGTGATCATTTCTATCTGTCAGATGTTTCTCCTGCTTGCAGATCTGCAGTTAAACAAATAAGGTTAGTCAAGATATATGCAGTTCTTCAGGGCTCTGCCAGTGTCAACCCATTAGAGTTTCCTCCTGCTTTCTGTTTGCATGAACCCACTGGAAACCCGGCCCTGGCAACCTGCCTCGCCGACCCCTGTATTCATTAAGAGTAATTGTTGATGCTGTATAATGGAACAGCAGCAGCGCAATTAAAACAGATCCTTCTTGTGGCAGTGCATTTATGGGATTGGCAATGAGTCCTGATGAGTTCCCTGACCCCATCTGTCTTTCTCCACCACCCCTACTGCAGGTTTCATCTCCCAGCAGCCATGTGCTGGTCTGACCCTGCATGGCACGTACAAGTACTACACGAAGCAAGAGCACACTTTCCTCTGCTTCCTTGCCACCTCCACAGACTTGGCATCTTAAATGTGTTTTCTCCTTCCTCCCGGTTTTCTGTTCTTTTGTTCTTCTTCCTCCTACCCCAGACTCCCTCAGAGGAATGGTTTTCATTTAATCCAAGCATGTTTGGCACCAGATTCCTTTTGTCCCGCCTGCAAGTCAAGGGCATTTTGAGGTCTCATTGAGCAATACATAAGGACTTGGGTCATATTTCTATTGCTCACATTGTGGTGGCCTGGATGCCCATCTTGAGCTTTCCACCTTTGGAATTTCACAGCGAGAATGGGGAGAAAGACACCCCTCTGTCAAACCCACTCTTCGCATCAGCTCTTCACTGCGTTGAGTGAAAATGGGTAGCAATGCTTTATCCTAGCAAAGGATAAGCACCGGTTCTTGGCAACTGAATAAAAATATAAATACTGTCAATGTTCAACAAAAACTGGCCTTGTTTGAGCATAGAGAGGGAAATATATATATATATATATATATATATATATATATATATAGAATAAAATTAATCTTGACTTTTTGAGCAACCACCAGTTGCCATTTCAATGCCCACCATACAAGCAGAGGCAGCGTTTAGCAAGGGATCCCAAGGGAATCCCTAAAAACCATGCTGGCATGGGAGCAAGGCTGCCAGGGAGCTGGTCCAGCAGCGCTGAGGGCCTAGGCAAAACCACCTAATGGCAGCTGCCCTGGCAGCTCAGATTTTCTGTTCATTCAGGAGCTGCTAATCCCACTGTCTGTTCACGGCATGGAAGAATCATAGAGTGGTCTGAGTTGGAAGGGACCTCAAAGACCATCTAACTCCAACACCCTGCCATGGGCAGGGACGCCTCCACTAGATCAGGTGGGCCAAGAAGCAGAGGGAAGGTTGTGTCCACGCTTGCAGATTTCAATCGCACAGGAGGAAGCAGTTGTGTAGGCCGTGGGCATCTGGTGGTACACAGTGTCTTCCTACCAGGGCAACAGAGCACAGTGACGAGTGTCCCAGGCTGTTGATAACCCGAGTGAGCACAGTCAGCCACAGCTAAGCACTTGGGCCACTAGTCACAGCATGGCAGGATGGGACGGCTGGCTCCTGACACATCCTGAAGGCCACAGCATCTCAGCTCAAGGACAGGAGCCCCTGTGAGAGGGACAAGGGGAAACTGCTCGCCTGAAAGACCTACAGGAGGTTTTCTTGGTGAGTGTGCCGTACCAAGAGGGGAGGCATGCCCACGGGTGTTAATCTTGCACTTCCCCAAAGGAAGAGGGCCGCGTTTTCAGGCTGCTCCCCGGCCTGCAATCCCAACTGGCATTTACAGGTAGCCGCGGTGACTAGAGGCAGATAGGAGATTGGTGTCAGGGCTGATGACAGCTATAACATGTACACAGAAAATGCCTCCCTTCGAACAGCACTTTCCTGACAGGGAGATGGCCACATCTTGCAGCGGGTAGAACCTTTCCACTTCACGCACCGAACACTTCCCATCAGACCCTTTTGCACAAGCCTGGAGCAAACCGATGGCAGCATTAAAAAAGCTAAATATTTTCCTTCCCCCTCTTCGGAGATGTGTCCTAGACAGCTCTGCTCTTGGTGAGCAAAGAGATTTCAGTTGACTTCCAAAAGCAATTCTGCCTCCTGCCCCCGCACTGTGTGCATCCTGCCTCCACACATGCTGCTCGCCTATCCCAGATGTGAAGGTTGGAGGCAAGCAGACCCATCTGTCTCAAATCCGAGGGCAACCACTGTGGCAGATCCTGCCCTGCTTTATTTCTCATAAACATATATTAACGAGTCCCACCATAAAACCCTCCACAACTACTGCTGTGCTGGAGAAAACTTTTCTCTTGGCTTAGCATCAGTGAGGTTTGTGCCGAAGGGGAATTTGGCACGACAAGCAGCTTATCCGCACGACACATGGATGGCTGTGGAATTGACGTTTTCCCCTGTTACTGATATTGGAGGAAACGTAAACAGGCAACCTAGAGGAGAACATTGCTTTTTCTCTAATTCTCTCCCCAGCCAATACATGGTTTAGAGACTTCTTGCAAATCAGAAATACTTGCGCATGGTCTTGTGCTTAAAAGCATATCCAAACCACAAATGAATACATTTTCTAAAATACAGATAATAGACTGAGGGCTCAGGAAAATACGGTTTTAGGTGAATGTCTGCTGGAAACAGGAAAGCTGTGTGGCAACAAATTCTTTGGGAAACGCACAGCTCTTCTTGATGCACAGGGGATCAAGCGAAATTACAAGACAGGGAAAACCAGCGATGCATCTTGAGAGGTTAAACGCAGAAGCCTGACTGCTCTTCTCAGTTGCCCCCATCCTACTTTGTGAACTCAGTGTTTGAGAAGTGGTTATTTCTGACTTGTACTGAGATGAGCAGGAGGATAAGTCAGTCAAATTACTGAATGAAAAACAACCACTTTATGTAGCATGTGCAACCCAAATGATTTAGTACAACAAACTCAATACACGTTTAAAGTATCATGAAAATAGCGTCTTTAATATACAGTTTATATACTTACAATACACGGTTTAAATTTGTTCATATACATTACAGGGATATTTATTTGCACCTGGTTTAAATAATAATCTGCCTTCAGCCTTTTACACAAAAGCCCAAAACAGCACAGAATTCCACAAAAACCATGCTTTGTTTTATAACGGAAATGTACTAAGCTGAAGTTTTGGGGCTTTCTCTCTCTTTTCTTTTTGTTCCTTTTTTTTTTTTTTCTTTCCCAAATGTTACTTTTTTTGACCTACCCAAAGTGAATCTAAAGAACTAAGAACTAACAGATAATTTTAATATAATTCAGAAGATTGTCCAAGTCAAGAGAATCACTCTGCAGATTTTTGCTCTGAAAATTTGGTTATTATGCACAGAAACAGTAAAGTCTGAGCAACTTCCAGATTATTAGAAGCTTAAGACATAACAAAGAAAGAGTCATTTATTGCTAGGTCTCGACAAGGGGCCTGAATTTCCTTACTGCCCTGACATCCCTAACACTGCAAATAAAATGGACAATCCCTTGCTTCGATTAAGATTTCATTGGTACCTTCCAGTTCGCACGTGGGAACGCTGCAGCTTGCAGAGCATCAAAGAGACAAGCCAGGAGAGCAGGGCTAAGCCCTTGTCCTTCCCCAGGTGGCTGGTGCTTGGATTTTAGGCAGCCTGGCCCACAGGCACCCACCGAGCACATACAGCCTCTGCTCTCCCCCTGCACGCAAGGAACTGGTGCCAGCAGGCTTTGTGTAGCGGGGAGGCAGTCGAGGAGTTGATTCAAGAAGACAGAGGAGAAAACACTTCAAGTATTTACAGACAGAATGGAAATATGCTGTTTTGAAACAGTATTGCTATTTACACTGTTTTTCTTGAAACTGTTGTGGAATAAAGTCAATTAAAATGGCAAATAAAACTGTTGTTTTGCAAAAAAAAAAAGTGTGATACACATTTATTTCAAACCCTTGCTTCTAGCTGCAAGAACACCTCAAAATACATTTTCCTTCTAATTTTGATGGACCAAATGTTTTCTGTCTCTAAATTTCTAGCCGTAGGCAATTTGCACAATACAGCAAGAATGCAAATAGGCATTTTGAGTTGATGTCAATATAACTTTGGTTAGCCAGACAGGCAGCAATACGAAGAATCTTAATCCTAGGCACGAGTGTTTAAAGGAAACAAGCATTTCCCCTCAAATTTTCTCCCCGTCCCTTCCCTTGCCCATTCTGTTTCCACTCCAGAAAAGCCCCTTTGCTAGAATCTAGCTTTTGCAGCCGAAGGCAACATCAGTACTTGTGCCACAAGAATGTTGCATAGAAAGGATGTGTTTCCTGGTGTGAGATAAAGAGACATCTCCTTACATAACAACAGGCCAGAATTTTTGCGACCAAAACCCCCAGACAAACAAGTACCCTGACAGTAACACACAACTTCAGACACCACTAACGAAATAAGCACCAGAGGCCTTCCATTTATTTAAAAGGAGGAAAGCAATCCAAAGTTAGGACTGGCCTATTTTAGCAGGGTGTCTCTAAAACATAAGGGTTTTTCAGCCCACTGTGGCATGACAAGCTTTCTCTGAACACAATGGCTACACCTCTACTAGCAGACAAAACAGGCCAGAGCCCACTTTTGGACCCCGAGGACACCCAGCACAGCTCCCAACAACCTGGTTGAACTCCCCACTCTCCACAACAGGACTTGCCCCCAGGGACCAGTGACTGCCCCGGGGCTGTGCTGCCCAGGATCACCCCGTGTGTGGGCTGGTTGGCTCGCACCAAAGCCGTGCAGGAGCCCACGTCAGCACCTCAACAGTGAGCGGCTGCCACGAGGGTACCGCTCGGGTTATTGGCACAGATGTAAGCCAGAAGCACTGCTGGTCTTTGAGGTGAGTCACAGACCACTTGGATGGCTAGGGACAGAGCTTGTACCACTTGCCAGTGACAAACTGGAGTCTTTAATACAGTTACGAACTTGTGTTCAGAGCACAGACCTGGCTGAGTGCGTTATTCAGGTTAAACACCAATGGGGCCACAACCTGCATCTTGTTTAGGCTCAAAACGCGTCAGTAACTTGCATGAGTGCACAAATCGTTAAATGTCTCTAAAATCACAACGAGCGCCCTTAAAGGCACGTGGGGAACTAGGAAGCAGACCAGCTACAACCAACACAATGCGACCAACACTAAAATCAGTGAAGGCAAGTCCGATGGAGTGCTGTCTCCTCTACTCGCATCAGCTGGTGGAAAGTCCGTACCACAGGGATACTCCTCAGAGCCTGCAGATCTTTCTAACCACAGTGGGAACACTGAAGTGCCTTTCCATCTTGAAGTACCGTAAGTAGTGCAGCATTTTGTACCTTTTATAGGTTGAGGTCTCCAGGTTTTACACCCCACCTCTATAAAGAGACTGCGTGCTTCTCTGCCACGGCCTGAAGGACTCCTTCACTCCTCTCCCATTTCACAAATGTCACCTTCTCCTTAATGCCAGGGACTTGCTGTGGGACTGATGTGGTTACATCGGTCTGCTGTATTCAGGCTACCTTTTACAGTACCAAAGGCACCAGAACAGAAGCTTCAGTCCTGCCTGGGCATTTGTGCAGGTGGCTCGATGCTGCAGTCCCATCATTCACACAACACAATTAGGTTGGGAACACCTAAATCGCTTTAAAAGGTTTGGAAAGTTAAGGTGATGGGCTGCTCAGGGCCACAGTAAAGGTCAAATGCTAACACACTATGCATAAAAGTAAGTATGCAGTGCCAAGCCAGAACAAGACTGCTGGGAGGACATCGATAGCAAGTGTGCAATTAGAGGTTTCAGCTGTAGTTGTGTACCTTGCATCTGCTTCTGAAATCGTGGTACACTTCTGTGCCTTTCTACAGGCCAGCTTTATTTTGGTCTATGGATACAGGATGTCAATGCAGCAAACTCATGAATGCGGATTCCACCAGGCTTTTTTTTTTTTTTTCTCAAGAAAAAAACATCCTAAGCAGGCAAGCACAGATAATGATAGGTAACCATCTGTAGCCAAGGATCATTGTTTTCTCAGGGATGACAATTTCCTGAGGCCATTTGAAGTATTTAATATTATCAAGACTACAATCCCGGAGAGAGCTTTTACTTTTTTACCCAGAATTAACAAGCCAAGGAAAACAGAGGTACCTGGTATTTAAAATCTGGCCCCTTTGGATTTGAATGTTCATTTGACATAGTGAGGGTTAAAAAAACAATCGACTTTAACTTGCGTGTGCCTACCAACAAGCACACACAACAGAACAGTACTTGAATTTGACTTAGTCTTAATTGCAGTTAAAATATTTTAGGACACTAATTAAAAAGCATCCAGAAAAAGCTATCGATCCGTTGCTAAAAGTCAATACATTAACAAAAAGATTAAGATTATGAACTCTTGGGGTTTTTCTATTGGGATAGATTTTGGCTCACTGCCTCCTAGTACCCACATCCAGTTGCGCTTTATTCTCTGCTTGGGAACTGGCGGTTTGCATTATTGCAAGACAAATGATGCATCTTGGCTTTGGCATGGAGACATGACATGAAATTTGCCCAGGCAACAGAAAGCTCCACTTGCTCCACATTTGTTTTAATGAGTCCATATAATTGAGAAAACAGGCAAAATGAGACTTTTTTGTCCCTGTACTCTATTTTCTCTTGACGCTCCCACTACGTGCCCTGGAAGGAAGAGAGATTCTTTGTCCTTCCAAACAAGAAAGGCAGGTGATGATGTCACCCCAGTCAGGGCTCTGATCTGCAGCGGGTGAAGGAGCCAGAGCAAGGTGAAGCTGCTCCAGCTTCCCTGGCTCTGACCCCTGAGGACCCGGGACATGCAGCTGCAGAAGACGGACTCTGCAGACTTTCCTGAGGGCCTCCACAAATCCTTGCCTTCAGTACTACAAAGGCAGGGGATCCGCAGGGGATCCTGGGGTTCTGAGGTTATTTAGACATGTTTCTGAGAGCTTTGCCAACCACAGGATGTCAGCAACAGATTATCAAAAGTCAATCCTATTTCTAGCCTTCTGCACGTAAATTCAGAAGGTCTCCAGGGGCAGCCTCATACCCCCTTTCCATGTCTGCCCTCACTTCTGACTGCTGCTTCTGTGTGGCACCAACAGACAAATTTTTGCACCTGGGCAATTGAGTTAGCACGTCTTAATGATGCTACAGTCCTTTGACACCCATGTTCTCCCAGTCCACTGCAAGTAAGACAGGTGAACATCACAAGCATTTCCCGAGGCATGGCCCAAGCTCTCACTTGGCCCCCTCTTATCAGCGTGGCATGTACTGCTTCTGTTCCTTCCTACCTCACCAACGTTTTATTTCAAAGGCATCCTACAGGAGTACTATCACCTTCCCACACAGATCCGACTCCAGGAATAGCACGGCACATGGAGCACATTTTCAGATGGTCGTAACAGCAGCAGAGGAAACGTAACAGGTTTCCTTTGGCCAGAGCAAGACAAATGGAAGGGCCGCGCTAACAGGCTCCTCTGATGGATGTGCTGGCAGCTGCGAGGGGCAGGATCTGCTGGGAAGGGTCTGTGCAGGGGACTGCCTTTCCCATGAGAAAGCTGCACGACCCGAAGTCGTGCTGCTGACTGCAGCCATCTGACTACAAAAGCAACTTTTGAAATCCACAGGTCATAAACTTTTAATTGGCCAGGGCAGAGTGGCTCAGTAGGAAAATCCCCCTTCTCCCTCCCCTTTGGGCACTGAGCTAAACAAGACTTTTCTTTTTAAACATTTAACTCTTTTTGTTCAAAGTAACATATAAAACATACCCACATTACAGGTAGTCAGGAAGATACTGTTAATAAAAATATGCTGCAAGAGTAGTGTATTAGTGGCACTTCACAGCAATTCTTAACATTTTCAGATGTACTGTCAAAACCATGTTTTTGTATATCTGAACATGCTTTTTGTTAACAGAAAAGGAAAAAAGTCACAGCATGTTGCCAAATATTATTTGAACAGAAATAATCCCGTAAAAAATACATTTTTTTGCAGTTAACACAAAGCTGTAAACTGGATTGGTATGTGTCTTTCAGCATCATATTGTTCAGTAATAAATACGAGTAAGTCTTAACAGACTACAGAGTAAGTTCCCTTAGTGTCCAGTTTTTAGCAGCTGTTGAATGTTCAGGGATGCACAAGGCACACCTCTGCAGATTCTCTACCTTTATTATTGACATACAAAAAAAAAAAATCCGTTCACCACTCAAAAACTTTTATCTGCATAGTAAGAATTTTTCCACTACTATTTACAGGAAGGGCTTTTAGTGCAAAAAACAGGAAGTGATGTATGAGCTGAAGTGCATCTAGCACATCTCGTACAGTTCCACTAAAAACTAGTCAGCATCACATCTTGGGCCGCCAGCCGTTAATGAACTGCAGTATTTTCTTCACCTGCAATTTGCTTAGTTTAAAGTCTTCTGACAGGATTTCTTCTGTAAGCTGAACCAGTAAATTGCCATCAATCTTCTCTGTAACAAAAAATGATATGACATCTTCTGACAGACCAATGAACCTCAGCGATTTAGACACTTCCTCTATCGAGAGTCCAGAAAGGTCTGTGGGTGGCTGCCAGGGAGAACCATCCCCGCAAGACCTTGGTGCTAACTGGAGGTGGAGGGGAGACGAGAAGGGATAGGACACAGAGAATGTATCCTGCATGCCCTTTTTAACGAGATACTGATCTTCCAAGAGGTCCGGAGAACCAGTTTTCGATTCCTCCTCGGCACCATCTATTTTTAGTGGCAAGGGACCCATGTCTGTAACTGGTTTCTCTTCGCTCGGCTTCGGTGCCCGAGGAGGTAAGGCAGGACATGAGTGACTCTGCTTTGTGTTGCTGACTCCCAGAGTTTTCTCATCAGTGCAGTCTAGAGAGTAACTTGCTGACTTTGGACAGCTGGAGATGGTGTTAGTGAGCTCTGCTGGGGTCAGCTGGGAGTACCCCGCAGGGAGCTCACACCCATCGAAGTCAAAAGTCAAAGGTGCTGGACAGTTTCTCTTTGGCGTGCCTGGAGTCTTCTGTCTGGGGTAACTGTAGCTCCTGCTGGGATCGAGCAGGAAATCGCTCCTATTCAGGCCCTCCGCAGTTCCCGAAAAATGGTTTGGCCAAGATAACCTAGAAGGCAGAGCTTCAGTTGAAGGGCTTCCAAAAGGCATCGTGTTCTCAGGCTCTTTGGATTCGGTTTTCATCATGGTACAAGGGTAGCAGGAAACAGGTGTGCTGCTCTCGGCTGGGTTCGCGTTGTCGCTCTCTGTGACATTGCTTAAGGAACAAAGCAGAAAGGATGTAGTTAGTACAAAAAAAAAAAGTGGCATTTGAACAAATTTATAAATCATCTGACAAAATCAGAGGGTGGCTGTCACAAGGAAAGAGTCTTTTTTCCTCTGGCAAAATGTTTCAGATTTTGAAATTTGAATTCCACGCTGACAGTTCTTTTACTCTTCCTACAAGCCTGACAAGATGCTGATGTACCCAAAAGCCTCATGAGGAAGACTCACGTCTTGCTTCTTCAAGCTCAGAAAAAAAAAAGATGTCTCAATTCAGTTTTATGTCATCTCCCAAATATTCAGTTTTTCCACTGCTGAACTCCTGAGGGATGTCACCACGGTAAAGGAACAGCCTCATGTATACTGGAAGATTTTCTAATCCTGCATTTTGTATTTATACACTGCAGATGTGTCGCAGTAGGCAAAAGTTCACAATAGGGGCAGGTTACCATTGCGCTAGACACAAGCTTGATTGACATAAGAGATGACCAGTGTTTTGGGGCCAGTATTTTCATTTGGAACTGCACCAGCTACAGTACAGTAACGCAGAGTACATAATTGTTTATTGCCAAAGGAAGACTTTTACCTGGAAGGCTAAGTAGACCTAGCTGCATTTGTTGAAATACCAGTCTTTAAGCTTAACCTACAGTAACTCGTTTGTCCTCATCCTTAAAAAGTCACGACAAAGAAACACTTGCTTTTCAAAGGCACCTAAAGAAAGTCAGCCTGACCTACTTCCAGGCGGTAAATTAAGCTCAGCCTGTCCAAGGAAACTGATGGTTTATATCCAAGTTTTCCCCAAAGACTTAGATGCTAACAGAAGCATGCAATCCGTAACCAAAAGCGAATGTTTGCTGCTTTTATGCCACTTTCTAAAAGAGAGTCTGAAGGATCTGGTTGATCTTTGGAATTCTGGCCGATTAAGCCAAGAACACCACAAAACCAATTAACAGACTTATAAAATCCTTACCTAACACAACAGAGGGAAAACAACAGTTGAAATAATTGTTTTAAGTACTCACCTCTCTCTCCTGGAAACTAATTACTTGAGAAATAAACTAGGCAGCTATTCTGTGACAGCTCAATGAAAACTGCTTGAAGAGGGCAGCAGCTTTCAAAAAGGAGCATGGTTTTGAATAGATTGCCACAGCTTTCAGAGGGTGAAAGAGGAAGCCAACCTGGACTTGCCCAGCTCAAATGCAAAGGACAGACGCATAAAAGCAGATCTAATCTTCATCACTGGAAAATTAGTCATTAAACTCAGCTCTACCATAGGCAGTTTCCCTCTCTAACCACCTGTTCTCCACTGCATGCTCTCCAAACTTTTCCCTTTTTCCTGCACAAGGCTGCCAGTTAAAGCAGTTGAACATTAAGAATAGACCTTTTTAAAAACTCTTAACAAGGATACGCCATCCACTGGTCATATCTGGCATTTAAAGGCCAGTTGGTGTAACATACACATTCAAAGGCATTTCTTCACAGATGTAGGTATTGGGCTGTTCAATTCAGAGTAGACAGTCAATGAGGTGTTATAAACAACTAACCATGCAGAGGAATTAAAATGATTGATCCTGCTTCTGTTCTCTAATCCGATCTTAGAAATTGGAACATTTAATGATTTAAAAGATTAATGGAATTATGGAAAACTGATGAAGTAACATTTTCAAAGTGCTTCCTTACTCATCCTCTACCAGAATCAACCCACTGGGACTCAGTGCCAAAGGATGCAAGAGAAACATCAAATTTACAGGCCTTTTAACAGGTCAATAAGGAGAAATCATATTGCTTTTGTTTGTTGAAAATATTGGTTGCAACCCTTCATGATCTAGAGAATAAGATCATTGATCAAAATGGCAAGACTTGAAAAGCAACTTCACCAGCAATCTGGTTTCTCCACACGGTGCCTATTTTCTAGCAGCTTCCTCTGCAGCACTAGGTCAATGCCACCGAAGTGGAGATATCTGGACTGGACCCAAGCTGCAGATGAACTTAATACAAATTTTGTGAAATCCCAGGCAAATAATATCACCTGCGTTCCTGTGAAACTACACTTCTCACTGTTTTCCTGGTTTCTTGGGAGGCAGACGTATTGTTAGCTATGAGGAGAGAAAACAGCATTTGGTGGGCCCCAAATTCTGGGAGGTCTTGTGCTCAACCTCCTGTGGAGGAGACCTTGACAGAACTACCCAACAGGCTTTCATAAAAATAAATGATTAGCCTTGATCTAGAGTGATCGTTGCCAGATACACAACACTAAGCTGCAAATATGCAGTATGGCTTAGAAAGGCAATTCCAGTATAAGTTGTTATACCAATTGCATCTAGACTAAAACGATTGCAGTGGCATTTCTGATCAATTCATAATACCCAGAGAGGCATTATCTTCGTACTCTCTTAGAAACAAAACTGAAGAAGTACCAAAACTAATGGCAGCAACACATTCAAGTCAAAAAGGAGGTAAGGCTTCAAAAGGCACACACGCTTTCTCAAGGCAAAGGAAGAACACTGCACTGCTAAAAAAGATATGCCATGTAATCCAAAATCCACCCTCAATTTTTGACTAGCCTGAGTGGATTTTCCAGTCTGTGGTTTAAGTTTGTGCTGAAGTGGGTTTGATCTACAGGCTGCCTGGCTGCGTTTTGCATTACCTCACTTTGCAGTCAGTGGTGTCTGCTGACCTCTCTGTTCTCCATCACACCCACCTGTAGGTTCACATAGAGTTGGCACAAAACATTTCCTGATTACCACGCCCCTGTGTGTCCCCAGTTCGCAAGAGCTGGTTGCACTGGATGCATATAGGACTGAATTTCCTCCTGAAAACTACCTTTGAGTTAATCTGGTTGCAAGATTCATGCCACTCAAGAAATATACATAACTGTAAAGTATTTTCTACTCAAATAGTCTCTACCGTCGTATGGTGAGATTACCTATAGCAGCATGTGCAGGCATTTAATATAAATTGCTACGTCGTACGTAATAAAACATAGTTTCTGCTGGAGCTCTGCTTCCTCTCCATTCTTTAGAAGTAATGCGATAGGTTAACCCATTTCAAGAAAAGTCAGCAACTCTGACTCAGTGCCTTTAGAAACAAGTGCCTTCAAGAAGATTACACCAGTTTCAATACTGCTACATGTAACTTTCTCACAATGCCAAGTGCTAGCATGGGGCTCTCATGGCTCACACACATACATGTTGTGCAGTCCTGAAGAATAGTAGGACAGAGTAGGGCTGGGAGAGCGGGTCTGTTGTCGTGCAGGTTTGACTGTGCGAGGAGGGATGGAAGGGCTGGTGGAGGATGGCTTTGAACTCCGTGGTGGGACAGGGGGAGCATTCAGGAGCCTGCATTCCTCCTTCACCTGTACAAAAGAAGAACACGTAAGTAAGCAGCTAGAAAATCTGGGCAACAGCACTCTCAACCAGATGAAACACATCTGGTTCAGGCTTATTCCAAGAAAGGAAATAATTAAGAAGGGAGGGGAAAAGAAAAATGATGCTAAGTATATACATTTGCAACAGTATGTGGCTGTCATAAGGAAGACCAAAAGAATGCCTTATTACCAGTAGAGCTATTAACAATCCTTTTGGGGTACTTTGAAGTAGCTTGATATCCACTCATTTAAAAAGCAGCAGCAATGAAACTATATAAAAAAACCTTCCAGTAACATACCAAACCAGACAGACTGTTCCAGATATTTTACATTCTGTAAGAAGCAATTCATTAAGCTTAAATTCTGTTAGTGTTGTTTATTTAGATGTAATAAACCAAGCTTACGTAATGAAAAGATCTCAGCAGACTCTGATGTTTCCTGACTTATTTCACCAGCGATACCCAGCCATCCAGCTCTGGGACAACTCCCTGCATCCCTCCCCAAGGACTAGCACACGCATCATGTATTTAACAGATGCGCCCAGGACACATTTATCTGCAGGAGAGCACTAAGACAGACTTGTTCTTGGTGGCCATTCTCACTTCTTGCTGCTGCTACTTGCCCTTTGCTCCTTGTGAGAGTGCTGCTGTGGTTGGGCTGCTCCTCCCTTCCCATGCGCTGCCCAGCAGAGGCCACAGCACCACCAGTTGTGCTCCCTGTCCCTGGCATACTTTCATTGCATACTTCTAATGCCAGACCTGATGTAGCAGGTGTGTGGAGCTGCTTTTCACTATGTAAATTATATATACATATATATATAGATATATAAAAACCACACCACGCAACAAAAACAACAAAAAAGTCCCTTTTCCTTCGCCCTCCTCTGTGTGTATAAATGATGAGTTCAAACTGGGAGACTGCAATGTTCCAGTTATTTGGATGCTGGGATTCAAATCTGGAGCTTCAGTCCTTCTGCCGCTGCCAAAGAGGTCCAGGGTAAGGTTAACTACAAACTGTACAAGGTAAAAGGTGTGGAGTGGAAAAGGCTGCTCAAATAAGGCAGCTGAAAGGATTTCAAGCAGAAGGACCTCTTGTTGCCAGCCACATTTCCAGATCACACGAACCTTGCTTCTAGGATCAGGGTAGCAGTGGACAGCTTTGGTAAAGCAAACAAAACGGATTAGGGACTACAAGGACTTTTGCTGAAAAGCTGTATAAAGCAAAAACTACTCATGAGTTGCATTATGAAAATACAGCAGGTCTTCAGTCTACATTTCTTCAGAAATGACTAATATTAAACACTAGGAACAGAGCCAACAGGTCTACTTATTGTAGCCAGCTAACTTTTCAGCTCAAAACACATGACCAGAGCAGCGTTTATATAAAATTTAGTTTGGTCCTGCATAGGGAGGAGCAAAATGCCAGGATCTATCCCCACAATAGAAACGATGAAGGCCTTAATCTCATCAGGACGCATCAGCGACTTTACTTAGCAGGGCTAGAGGTGCGTGAGGGTACTGAGAATTAGGCTGCCAGGCCAGCATTTTGAGGACCCACCGCCTCCCCCAGGCAGCAGCAGATCTCCACGGTCTCCTTGGTTGACATCATCTCAGATGCCCCAGAATGGGGAAATTCTCTTTGTGTTGGACAGTTAAAGTTTATTTTTAAATTTAACAACGCTGCAGAACTAAAAGTTATCTTAGCAGTTCTGCAACACATAATTAGCAATTAAAGTGATTTAATTTATTTAAAAACAAAATAAATGCGGAACCTTTTGCAATCCACTTCAGTGCTTTCAGAATGCAACAACCCGTTTAGTACTTAAGTAAAATGGAAAATCGGGGACTGGGACACTGTAGTACATTTTTCCCTAATTCAGAGCAAGACAAAATTAGAGGAATTGCCTGACAACAAAAAATACTGAAATAAATCTTGCTCTAAGGGTTCTTATTTGCTCTTTCAAGAAAAAAGAAAAAGAATCAATTTTATTCATGTTTGTTATTGAATTCAGGCATAAAACTCTTCAACCATTTTAGTGCTGTGCCCCAAGGATGCCTAAGGACATTTTTTTTTTTTCCCTAAGTCAGACTAGGCAAAATTAATACTGCATGCTATCGAATATGTGCCCATGGGGTTACAGAGACCATTCAGGGGAGCTCTCAGAGCACAGCGGATGGTCAAGAGGTTAAAGAAATTCTCTCCTGGGAAGACTACTGGCATTCAGAGGCAGAGCGAACTATGCCAAGCTCCTCTGCTGACCTAGATTGCAGATCAGAACTGGGCCGTAAATAATACCAGTTTGCAGTCCCAGTTGGTCCCTGTCACAAGACTGCGATTACGGCTGCCAGGCACAGCTCTCGGGAAAGGCAGCAGAGGAATGAAAAGGAGATTTTGCAGATTAAACCGACAAGAGCAAGGGGAAGCTTCGCAGGAGATCCGCGCTTGCAGGGTCCAAACGAGAAGTAAGGACACCGAGGAGGGAGAGGAGGGGAAGAGCGTCGGGGTGACACGACGACTGCCTGGGTGACTGCTGTTACTACACAGAAAAACTCTTTCACCCAGCAGCACTCGATGCCACGCAGCTGCCAGATACAGATAAAGTGCATGTGCAACGAGAGCCCCGGGACTTTCGCTCCCAGCCTCCAACGCTGCTTTCGGCGGAGGTCCCGGTGATGGTGACCCATCCCGACGGTGCAAGGTGCCGCAAGGATTTTAGGCAGCACTGCAGCTCGTCTCATCCTCCTGGGTGCCACAAGCCCCAAGGGAGC
Organism: Cygnus olor; assembly: GCF_009769625.2. Classification (NCBI taxonomy): domain Eukaryota; kingdom Metazoa; phylum Chordata; class Aves; order Anseriformes; family Anatidae; genus Cygnus; species Cygnus olor. The sequence goes on from NC_049170.1 coordinate 115,118,312, forward strand.
AGCCCGGGTGACCCCCCCCCCCGCTGCTGGCACCGCCGCGACGCAGCGCAGCGTGCCTCGCCTGCAGGAGCGTGAACCTCCGGCACGCTCCAGCCCGGACACGCCGTAAATCCATCAGGAAAACAGCCTCTGGTTTTATGCAGATTAGTGCTCCGGGACTGCAGCAATTGATGATTTACAGGCCTGAATTCAGAGGGCATTTTCGTTCTCTCTTCCCCCTTCATGCCGCTTTGATTTTCTGAAAGGTATTTCGGAAATACACATTATATCAGACCGCCTCACCCTGCAGGTGAGGAGAAAGACCGAAGGGCTCCTGAAACACCTGAACCTCCTTTTCTCCTACAAACAGCTCCTGCTCACATATTTTAAATTTAGTGCATTGCAAAAATACAATTGCCTGCCAACCTTTATAGAGAAACGCTATGGAATATCATTCTGGAGGGAGTGATGACTAAACCTCATGTTCACCAGCAGCTACCGAGATCTACTTAATCTATAAATACCCTGCAAGGAAAGCGTGCAAGCATCTTGTTGGCCCCAGCCCCCTGATGAACTCGGTCTGTCACTGATACTCACTCCAACGCTGTCCCAGGAAGCCACAGAACTGATTCTAAATTATCATCCCATCTACAGAGGCGCGATTCTTATTTTATTTTATGAGGTTACGCCCCTGCCCACCTCTAAATGCCATTTAATAGCGTTAGCAGAAATCAGTTCTCCCGCATGGCTAGGGAGCTGTGCAGAAATTGCTGACAGCGCTCACGCCCATCACCTCAGCTTTGGTAAGACAGATATGACAAAAACGCATGAGACAGGCGTGTACCCCAAATGCCACCCCGTGTCCCCAGAAGAGCTCGCTGTGCTGTGAGCCGCCGGCCTTCCTCCATGCCCTCCTCTCTGCTCCTCGGCCCTGGCCCCGTCGCTCCTGCGGCCCCGCGCTGAAGTGGGACAGCTCGCAGAAACCAGCGGGGAACTAATTGTTTTCCAGATCCAGACCTGGCTCCCTGCCCAGGCGCAGGAGTGCCAGAGCCAGCGCAAAACAGAAGCCAGGACCGTGAGGCTGGGAAAGGAGGAAGAGGAGGAGGCTGGGATCAGCCCCGTGGTGGTTCACGTCAGCGCAGGCTGCCGGGGAACCTCGTCCCGAAACGGTGCGAGTGGGCGCTTCTCCAAAACCGTCCGGACAAAGCCTCGGCTCATACCTGACCTCGAAGGCAAGGAAGCGCCCTTGGGCTCCAGCACTCAGATATAACACCTAAATGCTCTTTGTGCTAAGGAGACGTAGTGTCTCGACTTCCCTGTCTTTGCTGAAGCTGCTGCGGTTGCTTTTTGGGGAAGTTCTGAAGGGCTGCAGCTGTGCTTTCCCCACCTGTGCTAGCAGTTGTGCCTCCCCTCTCCTCAACGCGCCTCCCCAGCGGCTGCATAGCCTGGTGGTGGGAGCAGCATGTTCGTTCACTGAAAGCTAACCCAGCACAAAGAAATAAAACACAATTTTCAACCAGATCAGGTTTTCAGCCGGGCTGTGACCTGCCTCACGATGAAAAGGCTGCTGCCAGCACTGCCGAGACTGTGAGATTGCAACGGCAGAGGGATGGGGTCACCACGGTGTGCTGCAGTGTGGTGAGGCCCAGCTTATTGTGCAGCCATAGGTTTGGAAATACTGTGAAATTTGCAAGTGGGATTTTTTCTTTATTTAAACTCCATCAAAAAAACTGCAAAATCGATTTACTGATTTGTCAAATAATAGTATCTGTCAAGATTCACTTGATCTAGGTGTGTATCATTTAATCTTGCTAAAGATCCCTAGACACTCTTTTCCGGGTGAAGTTTTCTTCCCTTTTTTTTTTTTTTCTTTTAAAATAATGTGTAGGACTATATCAAGGGACCATGCAACGGGTGGATTTTCCACCAAGCCCACAAAAGCTCCTGTAGGTACAACATTTTTTTTTTTTATTTTTGCCACTCCAAAACGTTTCAGGTTTGGAAAAGTGATTTCTCCCACGTTTTCATTAGGAACCCTTGGTCAGGAAATGCGTTCTGTTTAAAATTGAGTCTTCTATAAGGCTAATTTCTGAACTCCGCAGAGTTCCTATTTAAACATATTTTCCTTCAATAAACTACAGAGTGATTACGTTAGCTCTGTTTGGTAAAGTGTGGTTGAGGATAATGACACTTAATATTCCCTCGACTTTAGCAGGGAAGACAATCTCTCATTAACAAACATTGCAAATCTGTAAAAATTCGAGCTGTCACTACAGCCTGTTAATCAAAGATGGACACACTAAGGTAACCTGTGGCAGTTCCAAGTGGGTTCATGTCCCACACACATGTTCATGTCCCACACTTCAGCCATGGAAAATATGAGAAAACACAGAACACATGTGGAGAGATGATGTTGAAAACAAGGGAAGGAAGTGACCTAAGAAATCTTAGATCCCGTTTGTAGGAGCAAAAAAGCAGTAAATATCACCTGGAAGTATCAGGATTAAGCTACAAGATCACTTATATTAAATATAATCTGATGTTTTTTAGGACTTACAGTTGGTTGGAGATTGCACACCTCTTACCATTTCCTTGCCCTGCATGTGCCCCCCACCCCATTGAAGTCTTCCCTAAAGAATTCCCAAGCAAACATTTATCTGCTGGAAAAGAAACAAACCGACATAAACCACCCTGACTTACTGCTTCAGATTTGGGAGGCACTGGAGGTGGAGGTAGGGAAACATCCGAAGACTTTGTTGTTGCTCCGACGGTCCCAGGCACAGGAAGAGATGCAGTACCACACTTTGATCGGAAAGACCCTCTGTAATTGTCACATTTGCTCTTCTCACTTAGCGAGCGAATGAGAGGCTGCTCTCCAGGCTTTCCAGAGCCTTGGTCCAACCACAGCTCTTCGTAAGGAAGTTCTGGTTTCGTAGGCAGAAACATCGATTCCTCGCTAACCTCAGGAAAAAGATAGTCGCTGCTACTGTCCCCAGAATCCTGGTACTGAAGAGCATCGTGAGAAAAGAGGGCCCATTCGTTACACAGATCCCTGCAGCCGTGCAGGTTTACCTCGCTGTTGCCGTGCAGGTTGTTTCCGTAGACGCACACCGACAGCCGGTGGAAGGACTGCGTGAGCTCATCCCGCGCGTAGCTGAGGGAGTTGGGCACGTGAGCGTGCCCGCTGCACCGGCTTTTCTTCGGGCTCTTGCAGTCTTCGTTCCAGTCAGCTTTCACATCGCGCACGGCACGGGAATACTCGTCTATGTCAAACTGTTCCTGGCATATATTAAACCAGTGCTGGATGAGGGATTCGTGCCACAGCTCTCCCTTCACAAGACTGTCAGGTAGGGTAAATTTTGGAAGCGTCAAGTGCAAGGGAAAATGCATGGGAATAATTTTGTTGCCACGAAGCACGCAACAAACCACCACAGTCTTGGTCTGAATGTTGACAAACTTGTACCTGTGCCCTTCACGGATAAAATGCAGGTCGTAAGGGTTTCTCGGTGTAGGACTCGGCACAGTCACGTTAACAGGCAGCCTGGTTTTTTCCACTATATTGCGAATTGTGTGCTCACCTTCTTGCATCTGCACCTCCAGCGGGCTGCGGGTGCTGAACTTGCCCTTACACTGGAACGGGAGACTGATGCTTTCATTGGTCCTGTGGTTCATGCAGATGAGGCAGGGCATTTTGCCTCTGCCGAGCTTGCTAATTGAATTAAGTTTCCCAATTTTTTTGAAGATGGTGTTGAGTCGGGACTTCTCCTTAGAAGATTTTGCATAAAGGATTTCTGCTTGCCCCATTAAAGTCAGCTCATCCCCAGTACTAAGGGTAATGTTGTAAACTTCAGTGTCTTCATTGCATTCACCCGAAGCCACCTGCAAAATAGCAATAAAAAATTGTTTTTCCCTCACTGAAGACAATATTCCAAATCATATCAAACCTATTAAGACTGGACTTAGGAGAAACTAATTTCATTTGAACAGCTGAGTAGTCAAGTGTGAGGTGTTTAACCCAAAGCTTGGCCAAGTAACTTTTTTATTGTTTTACACGTTCTTCCATCTTAGTTGAGGAGAAGCAGCCACCTGGAACTGTCAAAGAAGGCATGAGACCAAACACAACCAACTTCTAAAGAAAAGACGAATCCCAGCAATTCAAATTCATTTGTGTCACACGGCTTTGAGAGACCCTGTCTGGATTCACTTGCCTATCTTTTTCCACCCCCCTTGTTTTTGCTGTAACTTATTTGCCAGGCTCTTGAGGGAAACAAACATTTTTCTTCCACCATCTTCAGCTCCCTGAGGAGCAGAGAAGGTGATCTCATCATTACGGATGAAGCATATCCCTTTGATATAATCTCTTCCAGGCTAGGGCGAATGACAGATGACATCTAGTCCCTGAAGGAGAAGTGAAAGATATTGGTTCTATCCCACAGGCTAACTCCCCCTCTGCCTTGCTCTTCCAGTCATACACTTCCTTCCTCATTTTTTGATCATAATTACAATTTAAGAGATTAAACAACATATGCACAGCCATGTGTGTGCATTTCTACTATGGAAATTGTACTGGAAAGAAAAAAAAATAAAAAAAAAGCAAAACAGATGTCCAAGGCTCATTTGCTCCTGAAGTTATTTCCTTAACACTGGAATAACTCTTTATGCACAAGATTGCTCTGCTTCCTATTTGAGTGGCTTAATGTGAAAGGCCTTTTTCAGGGACCTAACAGAACTCGCCCAGCTCTTCCTCAGCAGCAGCAGATGCCTGATCATAAAGGAAGGTGCATCAGATAAGTACTACTGGCCTGTTACAGACTGTTTAATTCAGGAATACTGACCATATTAAAAAAAATGCAAATGCAAAAAAACAAGGTAGAAAAATAAGGTAACATAGGTAAATAAGATAACATATTCCTTCCTCATCTACACAGCCACTAGAGACTTGATGTAGCTGCGTGAAGTTCAAATTCCAGCCTTCAGAATTGGATGTCATCACAGCACAGCCACTGCATGAAATCGGGGCTGTAATTCCAATTACTTAATAATTGAGAAGTGCTGTAAATAATCTTCCCCTTGTAAGACACGATCTGCAGCTCACCCATATTTGTAAAGTCATGATTACCTTCTGGAAGCCTCGCAGAGCAAATGACCAGGCGGCTCAAAAGAGGTGTGCCTCCCGAGCAGTTCAGCTTCAGCGCTTCCTGACAGGAAGCCATTCAAGCCCTGAATTATCTAAACAAACACTAATTGGTCTAATCCAGGAAACCACTAGGATTTTATCGTACATAATACCCATTCACAGCTTACACCACCGGCCAGACAATATATTGAAACGCGGCGACATGAAAGGAAAGCGCTCGGCTGTTTTCGCCAATAACAGCGGGATGACGCTTATTGCTGTTTTCTCCTCAAAACCGCGACCGAGCGCTGCTGCCGGCGAGGCGGCCCTGACCTCGGGGGGCTGAGGACACACAGGGCTCTGTGCACATCCTGTTCAGTCCCCCCTTCTCCTCTTGAAAGGGCATGTTCTGTCAGAATAGTGTTTTCTAGTAACTACAGATCCCCATGGGTGGCTTCTCCGGGCAGCGCCGTCCGTAATTTTAACGTGAGCCGGCAGCGTCCCGGCTTCTTCTCACCCCCTGCACGGCAGGAGCGAGGGAGGTGTCACCACCTACGGTTTTGCTGCTCTGCTGCTCTGCCGACCGGCGGTTCCCTAGCAAGTCCCAAACAAACAGCCCCTGCACAAGGACGGCGCTGTGCAGACACTGAGCGGATCGACTGGCAGAGCTTCACCTCGAAGGGCTCCTCAAGCGCTGGCTTCTTAGAGGCATCCACTTCTACCAGCTGATAGCACGAGGATTTTTGTGTTGGACATGTTTAAAGACAAAATTACTCTAAATCCCCAAATCTGGAAGATATTATTTCCTTTTTTGCAATGCAATCACAGGGTAATAATAAACAAATGTGGTTGAATGTTGCCGTGCTGGAGCAGAAGAAGAATCGTGCCACTGTTCTAGTTTGGCACTCTGAGAAAAATACTGCTGTGCACTCTTCTTAACAAACAAAAATCTGTTAGGCGCCAGCTGCTGCCCAAAACTGTAACAAAGAACTGAAAAAGTGAAACCAAAAGTCTACGAGTGCATAACTCTGATTTCGTATCGATTCCCAAAACCTCACTCTGCTGAAATTAAGGCTGCAGGTACACCTCAGCAGGCCAAGGAAATTTTAAAATGTAAGTCCTGAAAGTCCAGCAAGCTAACTCCTCTCTTCTTGTGTGAGGTTACTTCATTTTTTATTTTTATATTTACCACATGCTAGTTAGCATCTATAAACCATACACGGTAGGTAAATATTTGTTGCAGTACGTTAGCAACAAACACATCCCTCCTTCATACCATACATAGCAAACCCTCTAAAATCATCTAGAAACACACGCACAGATATCTCTCAGTTTTTAATCCCCAAATTACACAGCTAAATGACCTCTACTTCATCCCTGCAGCAGAGACCTATGAAAATCAAACTTGCTCTGTCTTGCTCACTCTAACATTTTACTTTATCGGTGGCCACAAAACTTTCAAGACCATCAAAAATAGGGCCATGGACTTCAGCACAGGTTATCGGGTAAGACTTGTAGAACCCTCTAGGCCAGACAGGACCTCCAGAGGTCATCTAGTCCAACCTGCTCCTCAAAGCAGGTGTAGTTACAGCGGGCTGATCAGGGCCACGTCCAGTTAAATGTTCAGTTTCTCCAAAGATGGAGAATCCACATCTTCTCTGGGCAACCTCTTCCTGTGTTTGACCACCCTGATGTTAAAAACTACTACAGAAGGCACAATGGACAACACCACACTGGGCTCGGCTCCCTCTGCCGTCTAAGCTTCCAGCACCAACCCAACGGGACCTGTACCTTCAGGCACCCCTACACACCTTCATGTCACCGCTCAGAGAGCCTGGACAGCCTGAAGCTGTAACTACCATACCTCTGGATGCTGTGTTACACACAAAGTCTTCTCCAATTCTTAGCCTTGGGAGCATCCTGGAATAAACCCTTCCCCAAACACATTTCTCTTTCTGGTTGTTCTCTCTGCAAGTGCTGCTTTACACATTAAACCAGTGAGTCTTTTAGTTTTACTCCTCCCTCACCCCTCTTTTGCCCTTCCCAGCTGATCTTCATTTTCATGTAATAGGTGAGAGCAATCAGTGCTCCTAGCTCTGAGGCAGTGTCTGCCACATTGCCCTGCAAAGCCATTTAGAAACCACTAGATGCTCTGATCGAACAACTCCGAATCGAAGAGGGGACCCACACAACCAGAAGCAGCCTACTCCATACCACGTATACCCTCCACCTTCCAGATGCTGATCCATACTAATGGTTCAGTTCTGATGCCAGGAGGATGACCAGAAAGGCTGCTGGCTTACAGACAGACGTCTTGTCAAACACATTACAAAGCAGCAGCGGGTTCAGTCACTATAATGCTCTAAACTTGCAATTCAATAACCATTCAGAAGCCAATTATATCTACTGCAGAAGACAGGCATCAGCAAAATGATGAACGATCGTTTAGGCAACATGTTCTTTTGGGAAAGCTCAAGCATACTGTTTCTTTTGCTTAAGGAAAGGTTAACTCAGAAATAGATTTTGATAACACCTGAGTCAATATCCTGTCTTGAGCTCCAATTGTTCTAATTTGTTATAGTTTGAAGCAGAAGTCTTTAATCATTTGGGCATGTAAGAACTCCTTATAAAAATGATTTGTAGTTTTATATAGCTTGTTATACCTGCTAGATCTTATTAGAGCAACACAAGCATCACATTGCCAGTAAAAATTCACGGTTAGGACTTTTTCCTAGAGCTTTTTTTTTTTTCTTTTTTTAAACTATGAGGCCTCTGTTGCACAGTTACTGCATACAGTTTTTACTATTAAAGCCAAGGGACCAATCAGAGCATATTTTTTTTTTACAGGGCATAAGAAGTGGATACAGATTTTTATTTTTATTTAATATAAAATAGACAGTGTCCAGAAGACCTATAAACAGAAGAAATAAGCAAACCTTTTCAAGGAGGTTGATTAAATTCTCTGTGACAGCATCCCATTTTCCTTTCTTTTATAAATGTTTGTCTCACAAGACAGAACCAGCAAGCACAACTATTGTGGTAGTGTACGTGTGCTTCCCTCTCAGCTGGCAGGGACTTTGCCCTGGTTACTACGTTAAAAGCTGGCTTTGGTGTTGTTTTAAGGATGTCTCAAATAAATCGATGTTCCAAAATAATGACCTGAAATGTGACAGGTAATACTGCAGAGCTGTGACATGACACCCCTCTTGATGTGGGATGTCAGGAAGGCCAGCACAAGTTACCACAAGGCAATGGAAGCAGCAGCTCTGCTTCTCTCTCAGCCCAAACTATTCACCAGACCCTGGAGGAGAGAGGTTGGCAGGCTTGTGATGCTGACATGAAGCCGCAGGGTGGTGAGGGGACCGAAGCACTCATTCCCAAGATGCAGTACTATGAACTGCCTGCAAACCTGCACACAGGCTGATTTCATCGAGTCACTGTTGCAGCATTTCAAAACGCCAGCGTGGGTTACAGCCTTCTAAGCATGTGCTCTTTGGAAGCTCAGGGAAAGTTTATTAGGGCCAACAGGACTGCAACCAAATCAGGAGATCAACTATATACTGTACGGACCAGCGCAGTTAAACCATTGTGAAAAGAGGATTACATCAAACAAATCAGCTATCAAAGTTCACACCAACCAAAACACGTCTTTGATAGGAAAGAAAAGAATCATGAGGCTAGTTAACTGAAACTCACGTACCTTTTTCATCCTGGAAATTATCTGCAAACAGTTTCACAGCCTCTCTAAGGAGATGGAGTGATATCTTCAGGACAAAAATGATATCCCAGAAATTTAAAGGATCCTGGAACACCGAGTGGGCTGTTTTTTAGAGTGCAGGAATTCATGGCTTGTCCGATGTTCTGTCAGACCTATCGTTCCTTTTTAGGAGAACTTTTTGTGAATTACCTCAGCATGATTTGCAGGTTTTGTTCTCCACCAGTCTTAATGCAAATAGCTTCCTGGGTATCTGCATAGACTGCTATCTATATGGGACCTCAGCATCCAGCTACAGAAACCTACTGTTGTTGGTTCAGCAAAAGCTAGAGCCCTGGGATAGCTCAACTTTCTTAGTAATATTTTTCTTCCAAGCATAAAGAGCTAGAAAAACCTCATCTTTGTAGTGTAATGCTGTCATGTAAACAAAATTCTCTGCAATTATGCATTGACTATTAACACAAAAAAGGCCATCAGCTATCTGTTCAGTGAAGGATTGACAGAATGCCTCTAATTTTCATTTAGGAATAGATTAAATACCTATTGACTGAGCGCCATTAGCTTATCCCCAGATCACTCTGAATTACTGTGCTCGTAGATGCCGCTGGCTACCAGGCACCTGAGGCAACCATTTGCGTATACAAGCACAGTACCGATACGTATGCACGTCCAAAGGAACTAACAGAAGTAGTTCTAGCCATTATAAAAAGTTGGTTTAATTTAAAATTCTAGTTTGTTATTCTGTGAAAAGTACTTGGGAGTCCACCTTCTACTCCCAGCTCTCCTTGATCATCCATTACAGCACTCCTTCACAAATAGCACAGGTCCTAAACGTCCTGCCCCAGCACACTTCCCAGAAAGCCTGCCCAGCTGGGAAACAGCAAGGAGGGATAGGAGATTCATCTCCTCTGCCTCCCCCGGGGTAAGGTGGTTCGTTCTTCCCTTTAACAATGAATATACAAATTAAAATAAAACCACCCCCGTAGAGAAGATGCCATGGCACAGCATAATGAGAAGGTAGGTCTCTAAACTACAGAGCTTGCTGCAAAATCCTGCCTAAGCAGCAAAGGATTTACAAGGAGGAGCAAGGTTCGCACAGAGTCAACCACAGCAGTGGCACATTGCCATGCTCAGGCAGACCTCAACAAGCACAGACAAAATTACACAGTGACTGTCCGGTGGCATCCTGTAACTCTACAGGCTCTTCCTTCAAAAACTATCTGTGGAAGTCCTGAGTGTTTTAGAACAAGAAAGAATTCCCAGACTTCAGGATTCCTCCTCACCTTAAATGCTTCATTAGACATTGTAGACATTTTTGCTTTTTGCATCAGATTAGCTACCTTCTGACACACTTCTCTGAATTTAAACTGTACACTGCATTGGACAGAAATCAACTGCACTTAGTATTCTTCCCTTGGCTCAAATCAGTTTGACACCATCTCCCTTATACTAAAATTTTAGTGTATGTCATTCTGTTGCATATAAGGAGTTATTAAACACTTAACAAGTCCAGTTAAGTCCATTCATTTTTTTGGAAGATGACAACCTTGGAACAGACTTCTGTGAAACAGGAAAAATTGCCAGGAGAAATACTGCCAAGATAACTGTTGAACTAGGTTAAACCTGGATTATTATTACTGTTATTTACATGAAAGAGTATGACTATAGTATCTTTTAAAATGGATTTGATATCTAACAGGAGGCTATGCTTAATTCTGAGCTTGCTAAATGACAGAGATTTAAGAACACTTGTGCTAAACTCAAGACACCATGTTTTAAAGTTTTAAAAGCCTTCTTATAAAATCTTAGCTGCATATTTTATTGTGCCACACTCTTGATTTGGTCATAGATCAACTGAGAAATATTGGCACAACACTGGATAAAGCTAGTAGCTCCAAGATAACACTGATTTCCTGGGTAGAAATGAAATTTTCTTGTTGCCTTGATTTGGCTAATTATATCCTAAAATACAAAAATAATTTTAACTTTCTCCTAGAGTCTTCATTTGTGAAAGGCTCCGTTACATGGCTCCAGGTTAATTGACAGCATAAATGAAAACAACCTCCTGTCTTGAAAGGCACGAGTCTGTGTCACTAAATGAATTAACTAATGAGCTTTTACAGTTACAGCAGTCTTCAGCAATCTTGTTTCACACCTATAAAAACTGCAGACTAGCTGATGTCCCCCAGCTCTAGCAGTGCAAGAAAAAGATTGTTATAAAAAAGATTGTTATAAAAACCCCACACCACTACACAGGAACAGGGAACTCTGTACTGGTTTGGCACCAGCAGCATCAGCCATTTTCCCTCACGGAGTACACAATGTGGATATGCACCAGTGCACCCCAGCTCTAAGACACTGTTCAACCAGCCTCAGGTGGTGTAACAACAGAAGCAAAACAGGTGAGTTTGAAGGCTGCTCTGCTCTGTTCGCAGAGCTGACCTACCTTGTGTGGTGTCTTACTAGAAATATAGGTAAGGCAAGGGTGAGGAGCATGTTGTCATTGTCTTGTGCCACCACATGACAATGTTTGGTGATGGGAAGCCCTCTCGTGGGCTTGCTGACCCTATGATGAGCCCAAGAGATGTGCGTGCACGAACACACACACACAGAACAAGCCTGTCTTTTTTGTAGTTGTCGGTTTTATTCGCAATGTCACTTAGCTGCAGTGATTTTGAGAGGAGCAACCCCATCATCTCACTCTGCAGGCTATCTGAGAATAAGGCTTTCTGGACAGGGATTTCAGCAGCTGCTGCTTAGCAGAGAATAAAATTCAGACTGCTGGAGGGGGGAGGAGAAAAGGGGCAACAAGCAACATTTGTTTAAAATCTGGCAGCAGCATCCCGATTAGATGAATTATTGGATAGATCATCAGGACTGCTCCCCAAAGTGCCATAGGACAGGAGAGCCCTTAGAGGACGTGTTGATTTAGCACTGCAAAAATGATCCTGAAGAGCACCACCGCAGAAGGCAGAACTGAAGACTCGTTTGTCTTAAAAATCACACTTCCCACACAGTGCCGTTGCTCACTTGCCATGTATATAAAGGTTGTAACAGTTAATCATTTAGACAGAGATAAATATTTATTCAGGGACTACCTTAACGTTGAATGTTATTTCCTCCATGACGTAAACTCGTTCAGGAAATGCTTTAGCCACCTCCTCCACACTGTTAAAATACTGCACTGGCTCCTTAATATCTCGGTCTTGTTCCAGCAACTTAAACTGCCCTGAAAACAGATGATAAACAGAAGAGTTGTAAGATATTTACATTGGACAACTGTCACTGTGGCAACTGCTGGCTCAACTTCTTCACTATTTTGCTCGGTCAATTTTTCCGGTTATTAGCAACCAAAATACAAAATGAAAGATTGCAAAGAGCCTTCTGAACCTGCCATGAAAGGCACCCAGTTCCACCAGGGCAGGACGAGAAGAACGTGTGGGAGTTGAAGTCAAATTTAAAAAGATCCTTCTATCACATGCTGTCTAGAAATAGTAAATAACTATTGAGGCGTCTGTGTTTGTGTACTTAATTCCCTCTAACAGTATCTATACAGATAGCATTTTTGGCCCCAAACATTAGAAGCTTTACAGAAAGAAAACACACCCATTACAGTAAAACCTCAAAACAGTAAACATATTTCTTTTTTCTTTTTTTTATACATATTTTAGCATCATCAAACAGCTATGAAAAAATGTGGGGCTACAGCCCTTTTCCCCTAGGCTTCCCTAACAGTGGAACAGCACCTAGCTTTCCTTAATCACAAGCTAAGCCCTTTGAGAACTTTTAACATGGCAAGAAATGAAACCATACACGCTTAAAACTCTTTTGCAGGTGGTCACCTTTGGAAAAGCATTAGGAAGAAGCGTTCCTCACCACCTTTCCCCCCCAGCAAGGCCATATGCTCAGTGTTGGGAGAGGCAAGAACCAGCAGGGAGGGAAGCGCCGTGGGCTCAGTACAGCCAGGCACTTCGATCACTCCTGCACGTCATGAACATAGAGTTTAAAAGCTTTCTTTTATAAATACAGTGTTAATGGAAAGCTCAGACAGATACATTTGCTGTTTATATGACACAAATCAGCGGAGGGATCTTCCGAAGTTCAGAAACATTAACTAGCACTAAGCTGAAGGATGATCTCAGTGAGAGAACAGCACAGCAGGTCTGCTTGTAAGAAACAACTTGAGAAAATGAGGAAAAGTCTGACTGAAATCTTCGGTTTGCACATCTTCTGTAAACCATGTTTTAAAATTAGCAAGGCACCCAGCCACTGGATTATTATTCACAGCGCTCGACTTCATGAAAATTCACCCGATACGTCAGGACGCCAGCCACCTACAGAAATAGCTTCTCGCTCCTTCAGCATTTTTGTGCACCACACTCTGCTGCTCCTACGTACCCCCATCAGACCTGAGGCTTTTGCC